>NW_017099490.1:4253-11475 GCF_001412225.1 Nicrophorus vespilloides
TTTTTTTGAAATTCGGTACATCGTTGCGGCGGTTGTTGTACGCGATAGGAAAATAAAGGAGCGGAAACGGAAATAGTTTAGTGTCCGATTGTTATCAAGTAGAGAATGGGCCACGGCTAGAGATAGAAAGAGATAGTTTTGATAGTGAATGCTGAGTACATTTTTACATCAAATCCTTTTTTTTTCATATTTATTTTCGTTTCAGCTTCCGAGGTCCTTGTTTTCCGTGTGCAGATCCGTAAATGTGTTTTTCGTACACGATGATTCACGAATTTTTTGGTACGGAATGACTCAAAACAATTGTTTGTCTGACGAATGTAGTCAGGACTTTCGCTTTCATTTGCATCTCCGCTCGAACGTTAACACTTAATACCATTGACAATTAGCGTTAATTTGTAATTAATTTCCTTGATAATTTCTTACTAATTATTACAAAGAACTTTCTAGAATAATTATGTTAAATCATTGTTGTTACATCATTACTAATCACTTGGTAATTTGGTGCTAATATCAACGATATTTTAAGTTTCTATAAACGTTTTATTTTAAGTAAATCTCTTGAAAAAACAACGAGTAATATTTAAGATTTTTTTTTTCTTTCGAGAAAGCTTATGTGTTCTTTGTAAAGAGCAAAAGAATAATTAAGTTCAACTGTTCGCACTTTCAAATTAAAATTAATGCGAGTTATTTACATGTTATCTGTGGAAGAAACGTTTCGTAAATAACTTCCTGCCATCGTTCGGTTCGCCCTTTCTCCGCGTCCAATTAAAGATAAATAGCTTGTAATTGAAATAAAACGCATTATATGAAAAGCCTGCTTTACGACACACGAAAGTTAAGCAATTGAATGGATGATCTGTGAATTAAATAGAAATTTCAGTAGATTAATTGTTTAAGATTTATATAAAGCAGGAAATGCATTTGCTATTACTATAAAAACAAATAATTTTGTAATTGTAATAAGCATTGATTTGTGCACTATAAACTTGTTTTATTTTGTCTATTTTTTAATTGAAAATAAGTAAACAAATGTTGGTTTAAACCTAAAAAACTAAACAATTTTGTAATTGTAATGAACATTGATTTGTACTTGTTTTCTTTTGTGTACTTTTCAATTGAAAATAAGTAAAAAAATGTTGGTTTAAACCTAAAGAATCCTAAACAAATTTGGAATTGAAATGTACATTGGTTTGTGCAGAATAAACTTGTTTTCTTTTGTGATTTTTTCAATTAAAAATAGTAAGCAAATTTTGGTTTAAAACTAAACAATTTTGTAATTGTAATGAACATTGAATTTGTACGCTGTAAACTTATTTTATTTTGTGTACTTTTCAATTGATAATAAGTAAGGAAATTTTGGTTTAAACCTAAAGAAACTTAAACAATTTTGGAATTATAATGAACATTGATTTGTACATTATAAACTTGTCTTCTTTTGTGTACTCTTCAATTGAAAATAAGTAAACAAATTTTGGTTTAAACCTAAAAAACTAAACAATTTTGTAATTGTAATGAACTTTGAATTTTTACACTATAAACTTGTTTTATTTTGTGAACTTTATGTGAAATTATGAAAATAATTAACAGTATTATTATGTAATTAAAGTGAATACTAATTCGGGTTATTTTACAAGCTTTGGAAATGCCGATAAAGTGCGGTTTAGATAATGTTTAGAGTTTTAGTTACGATATAAAAGAAATTTACGGAAATAAGTATCGAATTCAGAAATGTTATTTATCGAGTGAGGAATTAATGAAATGGTTACTCAATTAAAGAAAAGGTTGTCGACCTCCAATTTATACGAAAAACCACGAAGCAAAGAGAATATCTCAACTTTGAATTCATTGCTTTAGTAAATTATATAATTATGATATTATTAGTAGGTTTAAGCACATGAAACGTTCAAAATCATCAACTTTTTTTTGAAGAAAAAAGTACTCAAGTATAAAACCAAAGCTAATTGGTAATAATTTTTGTAGCTTTGACTCATATTTTATTTAGAAATACGCTAATTGTTACTACAAACAAACACACGTTTTCGTCTAGGTTGTTTTTCTGTTTACTTTAGACTCGTTTTAAAGAAATAAAAAGTTTTCATGATTTTAATATAGAATTTAATATTTTTATGCTTTTTATCAATCGTTTAATATATTTTTTTTTAGGACTTGCTTCTATATATAAATTATATAATCTATCGAAAAAAGAAATCTTTATCGTAAGTGAAAACAGTTCTAAAAATGTACTCGATATCAAGTATTGATGTAACATGCACTTGTCGCTTGTTCACTTTATCTATTTATATACAAAAAAAAATGAGATTTATATTAAAGTAAAATAATTTATATGAATGTAAAATGGATACATTTTATGCAGCGATATTTAAAAGTAAATTAAACTTTATTTTCTGCGCGAAATTGATACGAAAATAACGTGAATTTAATGGAAAACGAAGTGAAAATAAGTCTGATTACTCAATCAAGAAAAAAAAACCATTTAATTTGTGAACCAGATTCGAACCAGATTTGCAAATAAGTAATTAAGAAAAAAGTATTAAAATGTAATTTTTTTCTTTCTAAACATTTATAAGAATTTACAACTAACATTTTATTTAATCAAAATATGTTTTACAAAAAAAAAATCTATTCGAATAATTATATAAATTCTCAGGATTTGAAATGTAAAAAAAAATTGATAACAAATTGTAATTATCAATTGTTGATAACAATGAAACAAAAATATATGGATTGATTGATTATAACATAATTAAAGTATTTATTTGTGAACGTGACGAGTTTGCATTATTTAGAAAATATTGGAAACTGGAAATAAAACTATTAGAAAACAAAGTTTCACTTGATTTTCTGTTTGCAAAATCGAAAGTAATTACTTTACTATTACACGCACTTAATTTATATTTATTTTGATTAATTTCTATGAAAACATTTTATTCTATAATTAAAGTTTGTAACAATCAAGTTTTGATCTATTTTACATCCAAATTCTTCAATTTTTTTTGGTTGAAAGTGTTTGAATTTTATTAATTTTGATATTAATTAATGCACTTTGATTATGGATTATTAACTTTCAATACAAAAAAGAAAGAAGTTTTCTTCTATTAATGATTAACTACATATTACATTAATCGCTCGTAAAGCGTAATCTGGCAATAGAAAGTTGCGTTGTAGTAATATTATTATAATTACAATAATATTTGTACAAGTTCTGTAAATAGATTTTTAGTTGAACATAATACAAACGTTCTATTATAAACATGTTACAACGTTAGGTTTTGTAATTGAAAAATTCAATAAATTTCATGAAATTTTCAATACTTTTTCAGCTTTATTTAAATTCAATAAAAAACTTTGATTGTTTTATGAAATAAATTAATTGAATCATGAGTATTTCCATAGTTTTTGTGTTTGTTTCATTTTAGATCTTTCACATTCGTTTTTCATTGAAACAAAAATATTATTATATAAAATCAAATGAAATTATCACATTTTTCTCTATATTTCAATAGTTTTTCAACTTTATCTAAACTTAGCAAAACTTTGATTATTTCATGAAATAATTTAAATGAATCTTGTTTAATTCTACTAAAGTTGATTTAAGCAAAGTTTTTCGATAGTTTTTTTGTGTTTCTTTCATTTTCGATCTTTCACATTCGTTTTTCATTGAATCAAAAAAAAATATTATATGAAAATTGTTGAAATTAAATCGATGAAATCAAATGAAATCTTATGAATAAATAAATTCATGAAATTATCTCATTTTTCTATACATTTCAATAGTTTTTCAACTTTATCTAAACTTAAGAAAACTGTGATTATTTCATGAAAAAAATTAAATGAATCTTGAGCAATTCTACTAATGTTGACTTAAGCAAAGATTTTCGATAGTTTTTTGTGTTTGTTTCATTTTAGATCTTTCACATTCAATTTTCATTGAATCAAAAAAATATTATATAAAAATTATTACAATTAAATCGATAAAATTAAATGAAAACTTATGAAAAACAAATAGATTCATGAAATTATCACATTTTTCTATACATTTCAATAGTTTTTTCAACTTTATTTAAACCTAATAAAACTTAAGATTATTTCATGAAAAAAATTAAATGAATCTTGGGTAATTCTACTAAAGTTGATTTAAGCAACCTTTTTTGATAGTTTTTTTGTGTTTCTTTCATTTTAGATCTTTCACATTCGTTTATTATTGAATCAAAAAAAATATTATATAAAAATTGTTGCAATTAAATCCATAAAATCAAATGAAAACTTATGAATAAATAGATTCATGAAATTATCACATTTTTCTATACAATTCAATAGTTTTCAACTTTATCTAAAGTTAAGAAAACTTAGATTATTTCATAAAAAAAATTAAATGAATCTTGGGTAATTCTACTAAAGTTGATTTAAGCAAAGCTTTTCGATAGTTTTTTCTGTTTGTTTCATTTTAGATCTTTACATTTACGTTTTTCATTGAATCAAAAAAATATTATATAAAAATTGTTGCAATTAAATCGATAAAATCAAATGAAAACTTATGAATAAATAAATTCATGAAATTATCACATTTTTCTATAGATTTCAATAGTTTTTCAAATTTATCTAAACTTAACAAAACTTAAGATTATTTCATGAAAAAAAATAAATAAATCTTGGCTAATTCTACTACAGTTGATTTAAGCAAAGCTTTTCCATTATTTTTTTTTCTATTATATAAAAATTCTTGCAATTAAATTTTTAATGATGAAAAATTATCACAATTTTTTTTCAAAATTTCAATAGTTTTTGAGCTGTATTTCAATTCAATAAAACTTTGATTATTTCATGAAACGAATGAATTGAATCTTGGGTAATTCTATACTAGATCTAAGAGACCAATTGAATGTACAAACACACATGAGTTACACTGTTTTTTTTATCGCGACTGCACTTTCAATTAAACTCTTGATTTGGAGCACAAGATGAGACCATCAGAAAGGAGCGTCTATAAATAGGAATGCGCCGAATAATGCACAGAAAAAAAAAACATACAGATCTAAAGGATCTTTACCGCATTGAAAGTAATCATAATCGTAAAAAGTGTATGTATAGAAAAAAAAAAATAACATTAAAGTCGAAGATTAGATACGGCCGGTTATGTAACACCACTCGAAGCGAACACTCGGATGGGTTTGGATAATAAAAAATTTAAAAAAAATAATATTTTGATGTAACTTAATTGTTTGATCGAGTGAAAAGTTTAGCTTAGATGAAGACTCACCGGGTCCAGATCACTCGTGTCCCAGAGATCGTCGGCCGACGTTATGTCGTAGAACTTATCCACCCCCACGAACGTTTCCATGGCTACGGCGATCCTTGTTTCTCTCTCTCGATGTCGAAGGGTTGTCTCTCGCTGAAGTGCTGAATGCGGCGATTCGAATTATCCTTTTTTTTCTCTTCTTTGTCGATTGTATTCAGATTGTATTCCCTTGTTGCTCGAAGGGTGCAGCGTCGATAAATAGTAATAGATCAAACAAACCAAAAAATAAACAACTTAAATTCCAATTGGGAGAGTCACGAAGTCGCGTGCGGCGTTCCTTCCATATGGCCGGTGTAGATTTCTCTCACTCTTTCACTTATTTATTTTTCTTTTTTTGTTTTTGTTTCCTCGTATATTAAGTTACGCACTCTGGATCTCTTAGGTAATCCTCTGGGATTCGCACTTTCGTATGTTATAATGATGAATCGAGTTGACCAATTGAGTCAAGCGTATTTTGGGAACAGGACGCGCGCGTTTTCACCGCTTGTCGGCGTTTTTTCCTCTCGTCTCGTTTGTATCTCGAAAGTTCTGCTCTTCTCACTCCTTCTAAACTCTCTTCTTCTCTTTTTTTTTTTTCGTTTTTGATATGGGGGTTCCCCACGCACACACAACCTGTTGATGTTGACGAGGTGAATGTGAATGGGCTTCGGAACTCCTCGTACTCGCCGCTCCAGCCCACAAGGACGAAAATGCTCGAGTATCGGAGAACCGCTCGCTCGGCTCTCTCCCGAACACACGCGCTCACAACTAATTAAACCTCCGAAACTAATTACCAATTACCGAGATGCACAATCTTCGTTTTTCTTTCTTTCTTTCTTTTTTTCTTTTGGACTCTTCAACTTTGCAAAAGTCGACCTAATCAAAGAACTTCATTCTCTCCAAGTCCATCAGCAATAGTTCTTCAGTTTTTGTTAAACTTTTACATTTTAAATAAATGAATTAACGTAACAGTAATTCTTGTTATTTTAAACTTTAAAAATTTAATAATTTTAACAGTTTTTTTTTGTAATAATGTAAAAATAACAATTTATGGAAATTTCAATATTTCTTATATTGTTTAGTCCATTACCAAATTGAAAGTTATAATCCTTTCAGTTTTTGTTAAACTTTTACATTATAAATAAATGAATTAACGTAACAGTAATTCTTGTTATTTTCAACTTAAAAATTTGAATAATTTTAACGGATTTTTTTTTTAATAATGTAAAAATGACAATAATTTATGGAAATTTCAATCTTTCTTATATTGTTTAGTCCATTACCAAATTGAAAGTTATAATCCCTTCAGTTTTTGTTAAACCTTTACATTATAAATAAATGATTTAACGTAACAGTAATTCTTGTTATTTTCAACTTAAAAATTTTAACAGTTTTTTTTGTAATAATGTAAAAATGACAATAATTTATGGAAATTTCAATATTTCTTATATTGTTTAGTCCATTACCAAATTGAAAGTTATAATCCTTTCAGTTTTTGTTAAACCTTTACATTATAAATAAATGAATTAACGTAACAGTAATTCTTGTTATTTTCAAATTAAAAATTTGAATAATTTTAACAGTTTTTTTTGTAATAATGTAAAAATGACAATAATTTTTGGAAATTTCAATATTTCTTATATTGTTTAGTCCATTACCAAAAATTGAGTAAAAAATCAGTTAAAATCAATATTTTTTAAGTTGAAAATGATTAATTGCAAGAATTACTATTAGCTTTATTCATTCAATGAAAATCCAACGTAAACGAAAACTATTTATTGAAAATTTTCAATCTTGAAATGTGAAGCTCAAAAATGACTAATTTTTTCACAAATTGTAATTATTTCTGTAATGACTTTGTAAGAAATCTATTTAAATTGATACATTTTGAAGCAAAATTAATGTACATTTTTAACAAAAACTGAA
>NW_017099491.1:0-4263 GCF_001412225.1 Nicrophorus vespilloides
TTCCCCAAACATTCAGCTTTCAAATTCATCTTTCGGATTAATTCTATGTATTATAGTTTTCGAGTAAATCAATGAAATGTGAAAACACTGCTTTTTCGAGCATTTTTTAAACTTTGGCCACGAATTACAGCCAAACGGATGAAACCACAGTAATATATCGATAATTGCTAGATTCCCAAAACATTCAGCTTTCATATGCATCTTTCGGATTCATTCTATGTATTATAGTTTTCGAGAAAATCAATGAAATGTAAAAACACATTTTACTTAATAAGATTACTTTAGGGAATATAAATTACACGTTTCAGAATATTTCGCCTTTACGAAACTGACGTGCATTTTCATTTGCATACGTCTCTTTTCTTCATCTTCTTATTTTTCCGCCCTTTCCTTTGGGAAATATAATCTGCCGCATGGACACCTAAACATAACATACATGTATATATGCATAAATGAATGCAGATATAAATATACATACTCCATATTTTCTATTATTCTCGAGGAAAGATGAGGAAAGCACTGGAAAATATACTATATACATATATAGATATTCCAATGGGGTTAAGTGTTTTCTTTTGTTTCTTGGATAAAAAACAACGTATCCTTGTATTTATTTCCGCTTTTCATTGTTTATACTTGCTTCGTAACCTATGTGTAAATACTATTGCATCATTCAAATACGTAATTTTGAAGGTCAACAATGTTTTCAGTGACATCTGAGAGTGCTCATCGCAAACAAACAAACAAAAAAAAAATCCTTTCAACCTAGAATAATTGAGGGCGAAAGGTAACTTTTGTCTACAGAGCATCATTGAAAACCTTCTTCAAAACGTAATAAACTTTCAACTTGGTGACATAATTGATTTGAGTTGGTACTAAATTTATTAAAAGATAACAATACACTTTTTCCTTTTACTTTCTTTCTGAAAGATGTTCTCGTGTGACTTAATGCCTCCGCATTTAATGGAATGAGAGTTGGAGAACGACGAGTGCGGACGTGGCGTGATATGAAGCCGGAATTATGTTATAAAGCTTTTATATATATAACGTTTTTACGAGTTACGAATTTGTAGGCAGTAAACGACGCCCGGAGAAATCTCGGCTGCATCAGCTGCGGATTTGAGCCCTTCTCGCTGATACAAAATACAATCAAATCGAGTTGCATAACAACGCGAAACGTGCGGGTTGCATCGCAATTAATTACCGGAAGTTGATTAATTGCGTTACGTAAACGATAGGTGGCAGCAATCGATGCGTGTTTTTGAATAATTTTTAAAGATGAACGTGCTTTAAGGAGTACGAAGCAAATTGAGCACGGGGGAGGCAAACGCGTGGGTAAATAATGAGAGCGGTAATTAAACGTGATTTGTACGGGGCAATAAAGCATTAGGGCGCATGGCTTCACGTGTCCGCAACGTTCGCATGCGAACTTCTCGCAGTTTTATTGTGCGCAATATTATTTTTTTTTACTAGAAAACAAATTTCGAACACGCGACGACTTGATCAAATATTGTTCTCCGTCATTTTGGCAGTGCACCTAGATTCTCGGGATTAACAAAAGACGTCGAGGTTAACAAATGAATGAATGAATGCAAGGGGAAACAGTGGAAAGAACTCTCGTTAAAATGCCGCGAATGGATGAACAATTATATGATAAAGAACTCACGACCCTCTTGATATTCTTTCCGTAATTTTATTATTAATTTTTTTGCGACCTCGTAAAAGCACATCCACTTAATTAATTGTACACTTTTCCTGTGTGTGTCTGCGCAAAGGTAATGCAATTGGCTGAGGGAAGAAACGAGAAAATAGAAACCGTTCTCGTGCATTTACTTTATTTTTATTATTATTTTAATCATAGGAAACATCTTCGTAATGGCTCAATTATTCAAATATAAGATTCGTTCTTGTAAGAGATGTGCACTTAATTGCACCGCTAGAGGTCGCTGCTCAAATTTGAGTTTTAAACTATATAAGTTGGCACCCGCATCGCCATGGGTGCGAGGCTTTCTTTTTGTTAGCTTAGTTGTTGTTCGGCTGTCGCTTCGTCTGCGTTCGCTCCGGTTTTAAAAGTTTTAAAAATTCAAAATCGCCGTTCAACTCCGACGAAATTCATCGGCGGAGGTAACGATCCAATTAGAATTCGTGGGCAATTAACGGTGAGTAATTAATTTGATTTTTTTTTATAACCAAAAAGTAATCGTTTTGCATTTAATGTTTCGAAATTCGTTCGCTAATCGATTGCGTGGATTGTATCGAGATGTGCGTTTTCCTAATGTGATTTGTAGTTGGAGAAATTCCGGTTAATTAATTTGGAAATTGCGATGTGCACAAAATGGCGCAGGGACGCTTCCTTTTGTTGTTGCTTATTTTATCGCAAAAAAAAAACAATGCCAGTGGGTACGAGGCTTTCTTTTGAGAAGCTAAGTAGTTGTTCGCTGCGTTTGTTTCCGCTCCGGTATTAAAGCTTTACAAATTCAAAATTGTTGTGCAACTCGTCAATCGGGTTGTGTTTTTTGGCGAAATTCATCGATCCAATTAGATTTTGTGGCGACGATTAACCGTGAGTAATTAATTTGATTTTTTATAAAAAAAAATGTTTCGTTATATATGTTGGCTAATCAAGTGCGTAGATTGTATTGAGATGTGCATGTTCCTATAATGAGTGGTAATTATTGAAATTCGGGTTAATTAATTTGGAAATTGCGATTGCACAATATGGTGTAGGGACGCGTTCCCCCTACCACCACTTTCTATTGTTCGCGCCAAAAAACATCTGGTAGCAACAATGCTTTTCTTATCGCAAAAAAAAAAAACAATGCCAGTGGGTACGAGGCTTTCTTTTGGTTTTGGTGCGGGGAGACGCTAAGTAGTTGTTAGCTGCGTTTGTTTCCGCTCCGGTATTAAAAGCTTTACAAATTCAAAATTGTTGTGCAACTCGTGAAACGGGTTGTGTTTTTTGGCGAAAATCATCGGCGAAGATCACTATCCAATTGGATTTTGTGCGGGGTGATTAACCGTGAGTAATTAATTTGATTTTTTTTTATAAAAATAAATCGCTTTGCATTAAATGTTTCGGAATTTGTTCGCGAATCAAGTGCGTTTTCCTATTTTAATTTGGAGTTAGAGAAATTCGGGTTAATTAATTTTAAGCCGAATTTCTTTGCGATTGCACAATATGGCGTGGAGACGCGTTCCCCCCACCACCACTTTCTATTGTTCGCGCCAAATAACATCTGGTAGCAACAATGCTTTTCTTATCGCAAAAAACAAAAACTGCTTGCCTGGTACGGGTTGGTACGACGATCGCGGCGTCCCTACGCCACAGTTGTGCGCGTCTCTTTCTTAAGTTAACATCGCTTTAATTACAAATGAGCAATAAATGCTAAATCTTCATTGATTTTCAATCAATTGCAGTGCCATGCAGTCATCAGCAGGGACCAGCAAAGACGACCGCGCTTAACTGTAAGTGCATGTATGTTTGAAATTTTCTTTCAGTATTGTTACTATTATATTTGTTTGATATTATATGGATGCAAGGTATTGAAAATACCAGGTCATTCTATGCGTTAATCACGTTCGCAGTGATTCGCATGGAATGGCAAGACCGCCTGTGCTAAAACCTTCTCGAGGTGCATCCGTTAAGGTCGTTGCTCGTATCCGAAATATGCGAGCAATCACCAACAGATCACAGCGGATCTAGGGGCTCGCGTTTTCCCCGAAATTTCATTTCTTTGCATCGCGACAGGTGTCGTTAAGAAAAGTCTTGGCCATTAGCCGATTCTTAGTCTTACATTCTGATTTACAGTATTTTTGCGTTATTTTGAAAACAAGTTTAAGGCTTCGGCTCTTGTTGTTCAACCGTGAGTGCAGTTAATTAAATGAATATTAGATTCACGGGAGTGTTCAAATTCCGGGAGCTTTGTGCGTATTTCTTTGCTAAATTATCGTGAGTGTTCGTGAGTGCCAACCAGATGAGATGGAGATGTGCAGAGATGCAGTTGGTGATGAAGACATCAAGTAGTAAGTGATTTTATACCACACGGGATTCAACAACAATCAGCCCTCCTCACTTAACTTAAAAATATATTTCATAACTTCAATTATTAATGCGTTTATTTAAAATTATTAATCAATTTTGCATCTTTCTCTTAACTTCTTATTAGATTTTTAAAATTTCAATTATTATTGCGCCAATTTTAACTCCTTTTCTTAAATTCTTTTCAATTCTTTTCAGCTTTTAATGTTTTTAAATTAATGCGC
>NW_017099492.1:0-5205 GCF_001412225.1 Nicrophorus vespilloides
CATTTCATTGATTTTCTCTAAAACCATAATAGATAGAAATAATTTAAAACATGCATATGAAAGCTGAATGTTTGGGAAATCTAGTGATTATTGATATATTGCTGTGGTTTTAGCCGTTTGGCTGTAATTCGCTTTCAAAATTTAAAAAACGCTCGAAAAAGCATGTAATTCGCGTTCAAAGTTTAAAAAACGTTCGTGGTACTTGTGTTTTACTTTTTTGTCTGTAGTAGTTACGGCTTGTATAAAACAAATGAAATCCTGATTGGAATAAACCATAGATAGCTATGGAGATTTAAAGCAAAATGCAGCTCAATGTATTATCGATTCAGTCAGCGGAAACAGACGACGAAGACATCACATGCATCGCTCGGATGGATATAATAGATAGCGAAGGGCAGGTATCACGAGTGAATAGTTTTCGGAATTAATTACGGCATTACATCTAATTCGGGCAGAACGTGTACATGTACGCGCGATTTCCACCTTTGCGAGCCGCGCGATATGCAGATTTCGGATTCGGAGCGCCGAATATGTAACTTTCCATTGCATAATTTCGATTATCATACTTGAGTTTAATGCACCGGAAAAATCGTTTCGCGTAATCAAGAGAAATATATGTAAAGAGAAGGAGAAACTACACGAATTTCTGATATTCAGAGAGGGATGAAACTGGAAGTGGGGTAGTAAAAAAAAAATGAAAATTTACAAAAAAAAAACGAGTAATTTATGTTCGCTAGAGCTGTCGTCGTATTTCAGCTAATCTAAGTCAACATTCAGTGCGTCAGAGCGAGAGGTGATGGTTCGTTTCCACCCCTCGGTCGTCATAAATCGCGTAGGCTAATATTTTAATCTGTACTCGTCCGTCCCTGAAACGAAGATATATACACCTGGACACGCGCGTACGAATCTCAGCCATCATTTTTCATGACCATAACTTCACGAAATACTCAGCCAATACATACAATAATTAACTTCAGCGACATTCGTGATCCGGATTCATACAATAAAGTCGGATTAATCACTTTTCGCCTTCAAACAAAGCGATTTTCGATAAGACCCTTTTGTCTCCGAATTCCAAATAACGGTACTTTTTTCTGTCCCATTTAATCTGAATGAAAGCAAAGGAAACCTACTGCGTTTATGATTTATATAGAGGAATTACGTAATATTGAGCACCGTCGTTTCGCCATCTGAATCCATCCAAAATGCAAACTCAAATCTCTTTCTACAACTTCCCAACTTTCAACAATTTTATATCTTTCGAATTCTTAATGCATCAGCTTTATGCGTGCATCCATAATTTAAACATAAAGGTTTCATAAAATACAAGTTTTTACTTTATATACTCAAAAAGTGATGTCAAAACATCCTTATTAATACATAAAAAACTTAAAAAGTATTTTGCAATATTTTCTATATATTTTAGTTGAAATTATAACAATTTGTTACATACATTAAGTATCATCAATAAGATTATACTTTTTTAAATATTTATATAAAAATTATGTTTTCTTAACTGGAATTAAAATTTACAAAAAAAAAACTATTTTTTCTCAATAAAAAGATAATTCAAAAGTAAATTTATCCAAATTTATACAATTATCATCAAATTATCATTAATCATTTTCAAATTACACAATTATCAATAAAAGAACTTTCATTTCGTAGCATTAATTCAATGATTTTAAACATAAATTATATTTGATAAAGGAAAAGAAAACCTATAATATTTATGATCGATAAAAGTAACTTAATATTATTATTATCTCAGAGAAAACCGAGCCAACTGAAGCCTTCTAAATTGCACGAAGAAAAAAAAACGTAAATTCTTTTTGCAACTTCTTAACTAACCAGCAGCATCGGGCGAAGACAGCAATTTTATATCTTCTGAATCCTTAGTGCAACCAGGATGTAGAACCAACGTAAAGTTCACAAAACTTATATAGAAAATAATATGCAAGTTTTCCCTGTATATTAATAAATCCACATTCTGTTTGATTACATTTTATTTCCGAGAATTATAATTATTATGTTTTAACGACATTCTTAAAATGAGTTTTTCATCTTCTGTAAGAAATTTATTTGTTTTTCGTACATAATTAAAATAAATCTTTATTAAATATATTTCATAATATTTATAAATAATTAGATTCGATCAGTGCGGATTCGCTATAGTACGGTTGGAAATATTTCAATTATAAAAGTTATTTATAAATTTAGAACACTTAAATGTGCAAATGTTTAATTATTTAAAACGTTACTAATTTAGTGCTTCCACTTGGATTAATGGCATCATACAACAGTAAATGCACATTAAATCTACGTCGCCTCCTGTCAATGATTCCAATTAAGGCAACCTACATAGTAAATTAGACTTTTGGGTATTACGTGCAAGTGATACGTATTTTGTGTTTACAAAAATTAACGTAAAATTTAAGGAAAATTTTAATTCTAAATAAATAATAACAAAGAATGTTAAAAATTTTCTATGTATAAAACTTTATAATATAAATATGGTAACAGAAATAAATTGAATTAATAATGTTGAAAGTGAAGATTTCTCTAATAGTTATTGTTAAATGTGGTTAAAAATTGTAAAATTTAGATTTTCAATAAACGAAGGAAATAATTTGTGGTATTATTATTAAAATTATTGTTATATAATGCATACATCGGTAGAAATTTTCTTCTAACGTGATCAAAACTAAGAAACTTAATGATTGCTATTGATCACGGAAAATTTTCGATTACAAATAAATAAATTAGATATTCTTTTTATTAGAAAGAATGTAAAGTTTATTATTTATACGTTTAACTATGAATTTCAGCCTAATTACATATTAAAACATCAAAATATAAACAGTTTGAGTCGCCAAACGTAGTACAAAGTAAATCTGTAGAAACTTTATTATAACGTGCTTAGGTATAACTGGACTGGATCGCTTAGTTGGCTGGGCAAAAACAAAAAAAAAACAATTTTATTTTATATATATATATTTTCATCCTTTTGTAATTTCTTTACATAATTTCCATTTATTTTAATACATTTTTAAAGTCGAAAAGCCACCTTTCAAAACATTCCTGAAAATCGGCTTTTTGGAGCTTTTCAAGTTCAACATTAACTTCATTAATGATCTCCTCATTCAAACTGAAGACTTTTCCCATCAATGTTTATTTTATTTTCGGAAAAAAACAGAAATCACACGGCGCTAGGTCCTGAGAGTAAGGTGCTGTACGAATTTCATTGATACCAGAGAGCGCAAGAAAGTTGTTAGCATTATCGTGGTACAAAAAGTAGCGACAAAGTTCCCTTTTTCTCTGGTTTTCCAACAAATTTTTGAAAACTCGTGGTAAACAAGTTTCTCTATACCACTAAGCAGTTACCGTCTGGCCAGTTTCCAATGGGATAGGAGCTACCACTTTTGCCATGGTAAAGTAAATTAACACCATCACTTTTGTTGCTGATTTTTGTGTTCTTGATTTAACTGGAGGATTTGCATCTTCTACGCTCCATACCATGGACTGCTGTTTAGTTTCCAGATCGTACTTATAGAACCAAGATTCACTATTTTCCTAAAAGTGCTAGACTCTCCATTTTCAAATTTTTCTAAACCCATTCATTCAAAATTTGTGGAACCCATCGTACGAATTTCTTCGTGATGACTTAATATTCTCGACACAGCCATGGCATTCAAGCCCAGTTCATCACCTACCATTTTCTAAGTCATTCTTGGATCTTCGTCAATTTTTACCTTCACCAAGGCTACATTTGTGTCGTCGGTGAAAGATTTCAGACGACCATCACAAGATTCGTCCTCAACAGAAAAAGTGCCCGGTTTGGAATCTTCAAAACCACTTGGAAATGGTCATTCAATCCATGAAAATTTGCATAGGTTTGACTTCGAAATCCGTAGAGAATGACAAAACATTTTTTTGCAGTGTTGATGGTGGAATTTCTACCAACATTACATCACTAATCTTGCATTTTCTCCAATCCATCTTCTTGAAATTTGACATAAAACATCGTTAGACTTAGCAAATTGAGAAACAACTTTTGTTATTTCAGAAACAAATGTATTAACGCCAACTAAGCAAACTTTTGCTACACCAGTATAATTATCAAAACTCATTAAAAAATGGTAAATGTAATATGTTTGAATTGGAAATAAATAAAGGACGTACGAGTGAAATTGTCTGATATTGGATTAAAAATAATGGTGGAGGACACAGAGAAATAGAGACAGAGATTTTAAATGGATTGGATGCAACGAGTTTCACGCAGAATTCCCGGACGAACAACAATTTAATTACATTTTGTTTAGAGGGTCGGGCTTAATCAGCGTCCATTGATTGGAGAAAAGTGAATGAAAACATTAAAAAAATATGCGAGGATTTCGAACGTTGATTAGAAATTTTATTGCCCCAATTACAATGCGTATATATACGTCATAAAGAGAGAGAGAGATACAGATATGTAGATAAATGAGATGAAGAGAGTGAGAGAAAGCTAGGAATTACGTGTGTATGCGGCATATTCCGGTGGGATGAGAACTGCTCTGCTAGTGATCCGAGGGGGGTAGTTTCGAACGTAATAACCTGAATATGTGTGTGTGTATATATGAAGGGTGGCTGTGGAATTAGAGAAGGACGGGCAGCGGCAATAAAGCGGATGGTGTAATTTTCGGTTTTGCGATACGCGAAAGACGAGCCGTTAATTACTCGGCGCCCGCTTGATAGACGTCATTAATTATCTTTGTAAGCGCAATCGAACAAATTAGTGAGCAGCACTCGAATATTATTCACGTCTCATCATCATCATCAACAAACAACAACAAAAAAAACATCCCCCATCACGTTTTGAGAATCAATTCACATGCGTTTTTTTTTTGCGTGTGTGTTTTCTCTCCATCCTCAACCCCTCTGATTTATTTCGGATTTGTGCTCGAGCCACTGCCGCGTTTTTTTTTCTTCTGCTGGATTTCATACAATCAACTTGAAGAGCTTAGTTTGTTTAATTAAGTGCTGCTATGATGTTTGCCTTCATTAGGCATAGAATCAACAGTCTCTATTCTTGATAATTTCTTCAAAATATACAATTAAAAATTACCACAATATTTACATTGAAAATATAACATCGATATTAATTGCAGTTTTGTCTCAGTAAACATTAATAATTGATTGATTATTTCTATATTCTTCACATAT
>NW_017099492.1:5215-11383 GCF_001412225.1 Nicrophorus vespilloides
ATAATTGATTAATTATTTCTATATTCTTCAAATATTCAATTAAAATTTACCATTATGTTTCTAAATTAGACAAGAATCTATGATTTCAATTATCTTTACTAATTACGGAAATGTTTACTTGACAAGTAACTGTGACATCAAAATATGCAGTTTTTTTTAATGTTTGTTCTTCGTATTTCGAATAAATTATTTTTTGTTTTATCGTCTAGACTCGAATTTTTCTACACATATTTTTACTACATTTCATTCATTGTTTATGTTCAAAACTGCAGACGTCTATGTTTACACGTCTCGTCTATAGTATTTTTTTTATTATGACAATATAATTCAATGAATGGATGAAAGCATTTACATTTTACAAGAAGTGGCCAGACTTTTTGCAAGCAAGAGCCGCATCTAAACTTTATTTAAACGTTAGTTACATACTCAAATCAAATATTTATGTAACCAAAATCTCTTTAGAACGCCTGATCAATCCTCGTGTGGACACGAATCGTTTCGAATTGTCACGACTAATCAGTTGGCACACCTGCGTAACGATGAATCATCTTCAGGTGCGAATCGTTAAACAAACATCGCCTTGTTTGTTTCGTGATGAATCACAGCGGTTCTAAAACATTTAATCAATCCTCGAATGGGTACGAATTGTCTCGAATTGTCACGACGAATCAGTTGTTAAACAAATATTTTATATGTGCACGAAAATTAGTGCGTTTAGTTAAAAAAATTGCTTAGGAATTAATAAACAAAATAATCATTAGAATCATTAAATTTCATAATAATTAA
This sequence comes from Nicrophorus vespilloides, assembly GCF_001412225.1. Taxonomy (NCBI): domain Eukaryota; kingdom Metazoa; phylum Arthropoda; class Insecta; order Coleoptera; family Silphidae; genus Nicrophorus; species Nicrophorus vespilloides. The sequence goes on from NW_017099492.1 coordinate 6,002, forward strand.
TGTAAAATTTTAAATTAATGAATTAACATTATCGCATAACACTTATATAATTAATTTACATTTGATATAAGTCTGTAACGTTTATAAATAAATGTAACATAAACCACATGATTTAGCTATTTTTTTATATGCAATTAATAAGTACAAAATAAAGTTTATTATTTATAATTTTATTTTACAATTTTAATGAATAACAAAAAATACTGTAACATTTGCTGTATTTAAATTTATTTAAACTCAAATCAAAAATTTATGTAACCAATATCTCTTTAATTAGATTATTATTAACAAAAAAAGCTGTTTTATATCACAGAAGTTCTAAAACGTATAAACAATCCTCGTATGGGCACGAATTGTCTCGAATTTTCACGACGAATCAGTTGGCACACCTGCGTAACGATGAATCATCTGCAGGTGCGAATCGTTAAACAAATCCTTATATGGTCAAGAAAACGCGCCTCGTCTGTTTCGCGATGAATCACAGCGATTCTAAAACGTTTGATCAATCCTCGAATGGACACGAATGGTCTCGAATTGTTACAACGAATCAGTTGGCACACCTGCGTTACGATGAATCATCTGCAGGTGCGAATCGTTAAACAAATCCTTATATGGTCAAGAAAACCCGCCGCACCGATGTAAAGATGAATGATCAGCAGGTGTGTTTAGTTAAAAAATGTACTGAAAAATTATACAAAACTTAAATTCAATATATTTTTATTTTATTATAAAATTTCTACGTTTCATTTCTTTTTTAATTATTTAATATATTTTTCTATAATCAATGTTACCTTTTCATTAATTAAAATTATCACATAACACTTACAAATATATAATTGACTGGAATTTTGGTTGCATAACATAAACAAAAAGTATGTAACTAATCTTACGATATTGTGTCTATAATTATATACACGTAATAATTTCATAACCTAATTGCATAACATAAAAATAGTGTTTATGTAACCTTTATTACTTGGTTGTTACCATAATTGCATACATGTCGAAAAGTACTAATATTTTGATTTTTTTTGTTTAATCTCGTAGTAAATTCTTCAAAATTTTTGACAACTTACTATATTCTTATGAAATATTTAGTCTACAAAGTAAATATTTACATTTTTGAACAAATAAAAAAAATTGACAAAAATATTTTACACTTTTTAAATTGACTTTTTTTTAGAATTCTTGAGTAAATTTACAATTTAATGAGAAGATTGATAGGTAAACAAACAAATAAATTAATTAATAAATAATTTGCACATAAAATGAAATCAGAAATCTTAATAATTTTATTAAAATTTTCTTCTATTGCAATAAATTTCTAATAAATATAAAAGATTTACAAATATATAATTGAGTGGAACTTTGCATAACATAAACAAAACATGTATGTAACCAATATTAGGATATTGTGTCTATAATTATATACACGTAACATGAAAATATAGTTTATGTAACCTTTATTACTTGGTTGTTGCCATAATTGCATACATGTCCAAAAGTACTAATATTTTGATTTTTTTTTGTATAATCTCGTAGTAAATTCTTCAAAATTTTTGACAACTTACTATATTCTTATGAAATATTTAGTCTACAAAGTAAATATTTACATTTTTGTACAAATAAAAAAATTGACAAAAATATTTTACACTTTTCAAATTGACTTTTTTTTTTAGAATTCTTGAGTAAATTTACAATTTAATGAGAAGATTGATAGGTAAACAAACAAAGAAATTAATTAATTAATAATTTGCACATAAAATGAAATCAGAAATCTTAATAATTTTATTAAAATTTTCTTCTATTTCAATAAATTTCTAATAAATATAAAAGATTTACAACTATATAATTGACTGGAACTTTGGTTGCATAACATAAACAAAACATGTATGTAACCAATGTTACGAAATTGTGTCTATAATTATATACACGTAACATGAAAATAGATTTTATGTAACCTTTATTACTTAGTTGTTACCATAATTGCATACATGTCCTAAAGTTCTAATATTTATTTTAACTCATTTGACATATGTGTGGTATTTCTTTTTTTTTTATAACGTGATTGCACAACCCTCGTTTTCACACGACCCTTGAAACTGATTTATTTCGGATTTGTGTCCAACCACAAGTTTTTTTTTCCTCTCTCTCTCCCGTATTTTCACCCCCACATTCGTTTGGGCCTAAATCGTGCTTAGGTTAGGCCGGACAATTAAGTGGCGATATGATTTATGCCTTAATTACACACCATCCCGTTCTTCAATGAAGATTTATGAATGCTAAAACCCATCTCTCTCTTTCTCCATACAAAATCCTATCTCTATCTCCCAAGTGCGTGCTTTAAACCATGGATGTCTAGATCTAAATAACCAATTTTCCGATCGATCACGGCCTACTCTCTACACTAATCATTCCTCGAGTAAATAATTAACGAATGGTCGTTAAGGACCGCCGCACATTTATTTTTTTTTACCGCATGGGACAAACACGTTTTATCCTCTCCAGCATCCTCTTTTTTTTGTGTTGTTGCGGTGTGTGTATTCGTTTTGTTTGCTATTCCTTTCATTTCTCAGCACGTTGTTTCTTTCTTCGGCCCCTTCTGACCCCGTTTTTTTTCTTTATTTCGTCGGGTGTAAAAGACAGCCTATTGTGTGTCGTAGGCTGCGACGACGATAATAAAAGAAGTTTCACCGCTTTCATATGATGTTGATAAAGATCGCCTCCAATGGACAACAGGATTAAAATTTGCCCTGCAGAAATATATATAAAAAAAACCTCCGCCGGATAGTTGCGTCTGTTGTCACCACCAAACCTATCACAATTCAACAATTAAATCACAAAAGTTGCAATTTTTCTTCACTTTTCCATCGAAAAACTGCTGAAAATCACAGTTTATTTATTAATTTATTCGTTAAATTTATCTCATTATATAATAGTAATTTTAATTTAAGAAAATCATAATGTTTTTGACCAAATAAATAAAATTGACAAAAATATCTTAATTTGATTTTTTTTTGTATAATCTCGTAATAAACTCTGCAAAATTTCCATATTTTTGACAACTTATTGTATTAATATGACAAATTTAATCTGCAACGAAAATATTTACATTTTTTTTCACTTCTTAAATTGATTTTTTTTTTATAATCTCGTAGTAAATTCTTCAAAATTTCCAAATTTTTGACAATTTACTGTATTAATATGAAATATTTAGTCTGCAACGAAAATATTTACATTTTTTGATCAAATAAATAATTTTGACAAATTTTTTTTTCACTTCTTAAATTGATTTTTTTTTTGTATAATCTCGTAGAAAATTCTTCAAAATTTGCAAATTTTTGACAAATATGATATGACAAATTTAGCCTGCAACGAAAATATTTACATTTTTTGATCAAATAAATAATTTGGACAAATAATTTTTTCACTTCATAAATTTATTTTTTTTGTATAATCTCGTAATAAATTCTTCAAAATTTCCAAATTTTTGACAATTTACTGTATTAATATGAAATATTTAGTCTGCAAAGAAAATCTTTATAATTTTTGATCAAATAAATAATTTGGACAATTTTTTTTTTCAGTTCTTAAATTATTTTTTTTGTATAATCTCGTAGTAAATTCTTCAAAATTTCCAAACTTTTGACAACTTACTATATTCTTATGAAATATTTAGTCTACAATGTAAATATTTACATTTTTGTACAAATAAAAAAAATTGACAAAAATATTTTACACTTTTTAAATTGACTTTTTTTTGTTAGAATTTTTAAGTAAATTTACAATTTCATGAGAATTTTGATAGGTAAACAAACAATGAAATTAATTAATAATTTGCATATAAAATGAAATCAGAAATCTAAATAATTTTTTTAACATTTTCTTCTAATTCAATAAATTTGTAATAAATATAAAAGATTTTATTTTATGTGAAATAAAAAATATTCATTTAAATTCGATTTGTATATGAAAAACGTTTTGTTTATGGATGTTAATATTTAAAACATTATAAATAACACAATAATAATCAAAAAATGAAAATTGTTGAACGTAAATTTTTAAAATTAATCGGATTTTAAACTGTACTTTTTTTTTATTTATTATTGTCGGCTTCAATTTATTTGAAATATATTGGAAGATCATGAAATATGTACATAAACGAGCTCGCAAAACATGTTTACATCAAATATTAATACAATGTCGTTTATGAAAATGAACGTAAAATCCAAATTTATACTGTGTTTTCATTAAATATTAACATTAACAAATTATGTTGCATAATAAATAATTCCAATAACGAATGTGTTTTCACTTAGAGGAATGACGCCGAAGTGGATGTTGGGGATAAGGCACAGACAGAATGGGGAAAAAAATCGAATCACTTGTTGTAACAATTACTAAAACAAGCGAACCGTTGGGGAAATGGAAAGATTTACGGCCTGCTAGTCTTGTCTGGACGTTATCTAAGGTTTTGCGAAGAGAAATGGACAATGCTTAACTTCGACATAAATAAATATCAACCGTTCTATAATCCATCTTCGCCTTTCGAACAGAAAGGAGAAAATAAGAAAGAATAGAATAAGCTGTGCGTACAGATTTACAACAATATTCGATATACAATCTTTTACAAAGCGCTTTTCAATAAGATTAATATTACATAACATGTTTATGTTATTCATTTTGATTTCTTTATATACAATGAAACTAATTGTAGTTATATGAAAATGTACTAATACTTATTACATAATTCAATCCAGTTTATAAAAATGAAAATATAATATTGAAATCTAATTATAATACACTAACAAATATGAAGCTACGTATAATTATTCTCGAAAAAGGAATCTTAACTATTTTAACATTTCATTGATTTTCTCGAAAACTATAATAGATAGAATGAATCCAAAAGGTGCATATGAAAACTGAATGTTTGGGGAATCTAGCAAGTATCGATAATTGGTGTTCAAAGTTTAAAAAATGCTCGAAAAAGCAGTGTTTTTACATTTCATTGATTTTCATAATACATAGAATGAATCCAAAAGATGCATATGAAAGCTGAATGTTTGGGGAATCTAGCAAGTATCGATATATTACTGTGGATTTAGCCGTTTGCCTATAATTGGTGTTCAAAATTTAAAAAATGCTCGAAGAAGCAGTGTTTTTACATTTCATTGATTTTCTCGAAAAGTATAATACATAAAATCAATCTAAAAGATGCATATGAAAGCTGAATGTTTGGGGAATCTAGCAAGTATCGATATATTACGGTGGTTTTAGTCGTTTGGCTGTAATTCGTGTTCAAAATTTAAAAATGCTCGAAAAAGCAGTGTTTTTATATTTCATTGATTTTCTCGAATCCAAAAGATGCATATGAAAGCT
>NW_017099493.1:0-1502 GCF_001412225.1 Nicrophorus vespilloides
ATTTCATTCTTTTTGTGCATCGCGACAGGTGTCGTTAAGAGTTAAGTCTTGGCCATTAGCCGATTCTTAGTCTTACATTCTGATTTACAGTGTTTCTTCGTTATTTTGAAAACAAGTTTAAGGCTTCGGCTTTTGTTGTTCAACCGTGAGTACAGTTAATTAAATTAATAATTAGAATCACGGGAGTCTTAAATTTCCGGTAAGTTTGTGCGTATTTTCTACTAAATTATCGTGAGTGTTCGTGAGTGCCAACCAACAACGAAGGCTGAGATGTAGATGTGCAGAGATGCAGCAGAGTTGGTGATGAAGACATCAAGTAGTAAGTGATTTTATACCACACGGGATTCAACAACAATCAGCCCTCCTCACTTAACTTAAAAATATTTTTCATAACTTCAATTATTACTGCGTTTTTTCAAAATTATTAATCAATTATTAATCTCTTAACTTCTTATTAGATTTTTATAATTTCAATTATTATTGCGCCAATTTTTTTAAATTCTTTTCAGGTTTTAATGTTTTTAAATTAATGCGCCAATTCAAAACTATTAATTAATTTTGCAACTTTTTCTTAAATTCATTTCAGGTTTTTATATTTTTCTATTAATGCGCCTATTCAAAATGATTAATTAATTGATTCCCTTTGTTCTTGTCCGTATTTCCGTTTTATTTACATGTTTTAGTTTAGGTTGCATTAAATTACTATTGATTTGGAGAAGATATCAATTTAATTTCAATTGCTTTAATTGATTATATTTTAATCAATTTAAGTTTAGTTAATTTGAATGTGATTATGTTTTTGTGCTTTTTCGTAATGATAATAATTTTGTTAATTTAATTTTGGTTCTACTTATGTATAATTTATATTGAAGTTGTAATGGCTTCAATATACTTTACTCATTGTAGACTGAATGGTAATTACTTAATTATTATTATTTTAATTATTTATCCACACTTAACAAATGTTTAAACGCAGCAGATTATTACAATCTGCATTATTATTTTTTATTAAATTTTACTTCTTTGCTATTTAAAATATTATAGTTCAGCAAATTCTATAATTAGGGTTCTTTTTTCTTTCAGTTTTTTTGGAAAGTTTCTCTTATTTCCAAAATCTGAATATTGTATGTTAGTGTGTTGTTTTGGTTTGAATGCAAGCGAGCTCGCAATTGTTTGTGTATGTTTGAACGTATGAGCAAAAGTGTTTCGATTTGTGATTGATTTTGAATGATCTGAATGAACGTTGGTTGCTTATATGATTGTGCTGAGTTTTTAATAGTTTGAAAAAAATGTTAAATCTTCCTTAACATTTTTAATTTAGGTCAGGTGCTTGATTAGAATTCTTGAACTGTAATAAATTATTTTCAATTTCAATTATTAATTTAACAATTGTTATTTCCTACATCTCCCCATCTATTTTTTTTTTTTTTCTTATTAGAAAACACATTCATTTTTTTTAAATTATTTATTTATTTGTTAATAATGGAAATTATCATTTTATT
>NW_017099494.1:0-30899 GCF_001412225.1 Nicrophorus vespilloides
TTTTGTTTGTCTATTACTATTTGTTACTATTTTCATGTAACTTTTTTTTTATAAATATGTAAATGCAAATTAATTCAATAAATAATGTTTATTTAAAATTTACATTGATTGTTTCATGAATTCAGAATGGGGGGTGGGGTAATATCGACTTACGCAATAATATGTTGGGGTAATGGTTTAAAAAGTTCCCCGACCGCTGATTTACAGCAGTAAATTTACGCATCTACTTGCAAATTAAAGTTCTAAATTTGGATGGATGAAAATATGGAATTTATTTAATGTCTATTGAAATTAAATTGAATTTTTAAATTAACAAATTTGATCTTAATGTTTCTAAGAAAATCAAAGAAATTTACATTGAAAATATTTACACATGACACAACCCACTTTTAGAAAATATGTGTGTTATTAATCTTAATAATAATCAATTAAGGAAATAGTTGTTATATATAGATTTATTTAGTGTTTCTTCTGTAGTTTCGATTAGGTGTGATGTATGAAGGATGAAAGTAGGTCGAAAGCATAAATGATTCGATGGGGGTTGTCAATAGCAGTTCACGTGTTTATTTGACGGTGCATTTGTTTTTCGTTTTCGTTTTTCCGTCGGAGGCGGCGTTGGGTATGATTTTATCTGCAGCAGTAGCAGCAGCAGCGAAGTTGGCCCGACCTGTGTTTGTGCAGATTTATGCATTATGCCGCGCCGTGTTTCGCTGGATTTCACGCACAGATGCGATTATAATAAATGATGAATTAGGACCTACTACTACTGCTGCTGCTGCTGCAACCCAGCATCCCTTCATCCTCGTAGTAACCCGGCAGCCCCACCAGAATTGGAGCAATCGAGTTATGTACATGTAAACCGGAGTATTATATTGCCGTCCCAGATATATTCCTAGAAACGTTCATCTATCATTCAGCCCAACTTCCTCGTAACACACAGAGCGCACAGAACTACTACATAAACCCCACAAACATACACGAGAATATCATTTAAATTCGCAAACATATTGCATATAAACAAAGAACATATCGCAGCGATGAGATTAAATCCTCCCATCCCGAAGCTCGAATTCGGATAACGATATAATTCCTGCGGCACAATACCGTCGTCGCGTCTCTCCGTTCTTAAATTATTCCACATCCTGCGGAATTATGCAACGCAGATCTGTGTCTCCAGATACATGTTTATCTTTACATATTTTGCAAAAGAAATAACTAAAAAAGAAATGATTTCATCCCAAAATTCGATACGAACTCAAGATGAGAAAGTTTCTTTGCATACATCTAAAAAAAAATGAAGTTTGGGCTAAAGTTTGTCGGTCATTTATCAACGGGCGCTAATGATCTTTCTCGGACATTTGGACATTCGGAATCTTTGCATCTGCGTCCCTCCCTGAGTTTAATACCAGTCAGTTCGAGAGAGTTTTCAATGGAAACTTTGCGAATTACTGTTTCCAGTGCAAAATCTGCTTCAATTATAATATAACTAGATTAGTAACTGTAACTTTACGAATATCCATGTAACGTTTCATATCTACAACAAAAACTAATTAATACACTAGAGACACACCTTTATTTCTTAGAAAATCTCATTTTGCATAGATTTAGAAAAATATTTTTGATATACCCAAATTGTTGTTAGATTACGCAATGAAATTACATAGAACTTTTTCTATTTCATGTAAAGTATGCGTTCTTTTTTTTTTATAAATGCTCAATTTGTAAGTAATAATAGTAAATCAAGATTGAACCAAATCGTTGGGTAAAAACTAATAGACTTAAATTTTAAATATAGAATGCAGATTGTATGGGGGATAAGGAAAGTAGGTCCCCATTTACGATTTTTATTTAAAAAAAAAATTGTTTTGTTTTGTTTGGGTTCGTGTCACAGATGGAGCGCACGAAACATGATTAATGAGATCTAATCGAGGAAAGGGTGGGTTACAGGTGTAAACTGTTAATGAATTACAATTCACTCGCTATACAAACTATTATTAACGAATGTATTTTAATAACAATTTCTACAGTTCTATTTATAGAGTAAAATTTATTTGCACAAAAATAATCATAAAGGTGATTGTTGATAAATGTCACTGTCGTGGCCGACCAATTTATTGTCATCTATTGTATAACTAATATGAATATTTGTTAGGGCCATGACTTTCCTCTTAATTATTATAAATCATATTTAATGTATCCATCAAATATACAAACGGATACTTGTACGTGATTATTTAGAATAACTTGTGGAATATTCCAAACGACGGTTACACATTAAATCGTATAGTTGCGTCTATTGTATCACCACTAAACAGCCTTGTTCCGCCCCTAAATATTTGGGTAGGATCATAAAACTTAGATAAAGAAACACTTGTGTTTTCTACAAGGTCAAACCCTTACCTCCCACGCAGCCCCTTTTTGAAATGAACACATTTCTGTATTATATAATTTAGTCTTAGTTAGGGGAGCGAAGAGAGAAGAAGTCTTAGTAAGAGGGTCCAACGAAGAACGTGGTCTTACTTGGGAGAGTCCAAGGAAGAGCACTTACTTCATAAACACTAACTTAAGAGGAGAACGTAACTCTTAGTTAATAATACCTGAGATCAACTATTGTTTAGTTGACTTCTCAATAAAACTCCGATGTGTATAATAAAGTTAATTAAGAATATTGCATTTAATATTCATAAACCCCTCTAAGACTCCGCAACGACATAATCCACGGTGTCCAAGGATTTCTTAACCCTGGGACACGACATCACATTTTGTATTTACAACTAATAACTATTGATAATTACTATTAACAAATTTATTTACTCTTATTTGGTAAAACGCGATTCTAATCTTTGAACAATGTTCTTTAACTGTACAGGTTTTGTTCATTGATTTTATGATGCAATGAAGATGTTGATGATGGATTCTTTGGAGAAGGTGGAGCTGCAGGTGTTTCGCGTAATTTCGTAATAGTTGCGTTCGAATGAATGGAATGGAAATAAACTGTGCAGCAGCAGCGGTAGGACAAAGTGGTAACATCCTATTAAGGCGATAATTGCTAATTATAGTGAAATGTCAAAGTGTTGTCGTGTAATTGCGCAATTCCCCAGATATCTTATACTATATAATTAATGGGTGCGTATGTGTTCACGTGTGTGCTGTGTTTGTGTCGCACACCGTTTGTAATCTGAATATTAAACAGAGAGTTTCTCCTGTTTGTATGTCGAATATGTTGGTTTGGTGTGGCTGCTTTGGCCATGTGATGTGAGTGCGAGATATATTGAATGGTGTCGCGGTGAATGGGTGACGTCATCAGGGGTGAAAGTGCACCGTTGCCGCCGCCGTCGCCGTTGCCACCGGGTCACGAACGTCCGACCAACCAGACTCGACCCTCAACCACCACCTTCCTCCTCTCACCCCTTCTCACACCACCGACAATATTATATAAACCACGTGTGTTAGAGAGAGAGAGAGACTATATATGTGTGTGTGTGCTTGACTGACTGCCTCCGCCGCCTCCACGAATCGCCACCGACATGCACCCATTATTATTACTCACTGGAAACGAAAATGCAACGAGATTGTTATCGTGCAGAAAACGCCGCCAACACCAACACCAGCACCACCACCGGACGTCCTTTTACATACCTTTATGGGCTACTTTGACTCAACCCTCCACCCCCCAAAAAAAAACTAAGAGAAATTTTACGATCCATTCTTTATGTTTATTGCACCTCTGTGTGTATTTCGTATGTAACCGGGATATCTTATGTGCATGGACGAAACAAATAAAGTATCTCTTTTTTTATCTATATAGATAAAAAGGGGAAGAATCTCTAATACGAGGGGCGGCGTTTTCAATTTCAATTTGCCTCAGCATATATATATATATAAAAATAGAAGAGAAACGAAAAAATAAGGGCGACGAACGCAAAATCAATCTTCCCTCACAACGAAACTAATAACGGCAACAGACTTTTCCTCCCTTTTCTTTTCTTAATGAATTATTTACGACCGAATAATAATAATAATACATTGATCCAAATTTAAAAAAACGCATCTTTCTAGTTCAGCAAATTTTACATTCTTTATGCATTTCTTATGAAATATGAAGACATAAACATAGAATTTTAGCAGAATATTACGCAAATAAATACATTTGTACATTTAATTCAAAGCCTACAGTTTTAACTATAAAGTGCATATTGAATATGTATTCAATACTAAAATGTATTTATCATTTATATCACGTCAAAATCAATACAAATAGAATCTATAAAATATCTAATAATTAATCTACTATTGGTATATTTCGAGTATTACATGAAAATGTGAATGCACTAATTTTTTATTCCATAAGTTTTCGATGTTCTTGAACATATCACACTAAACCCAGCTAAGTTACAATTTACCATTTGTATACAATTTTTAACTTATAGTTTTAGCTTTCAAGTGTATATTTAATGTTTAATCTATTTCTTGTAGATTTCGAGAAATATGAATCAATCTTCCCTCACAACGAAACTAATAACGGCAACAGACTTTTCCTCCCATTTCTTTTCTTAATGAATTATTTACGACCGAATAATAATAATACATTGATCTAAATTAAAAAAAACGCATCTCTCTAGTTCAGAAAATTTTACATTCTTTATGCATTTCTTATGAAATATGAAGACACTACAATAAACATACAATTTTAGCAGAATATTACGCAAATAAATACATTTGTACATTTATTTCAAAGCTTATAGGTTTAACTATAAAGTGCATATTGAATATGTATTCAATACTAAAATGTATTTAGCTACATATCACGTCAAAATCAATATAAATAGAATCTATAAAATATCTAATAATTAATCTACTATTGGTATATTTCGAGTATTGCATGAAAATGTGAATGCACTCATTTTTTATTTCACAAGTTTTTGATGTTCTTGAACATATCACACTAAACCCAGCTAAGTTACAATTTACCATTTGTATACAATTTGTAACTTATAGTTTTAGCTTTCAAGTGTATATTTAATGTTTAATCTATTTTTTAATTTTAGCAGAATATTACGCAAATAAATACATTTGTACATTTATTTCAAAGCCTATAGTTTTAACTATAAAGTGCATATTGAATATGTATTCAATACTAAAATGTATTTAGCTACATATCACGTCAAAATCAATATAAATAGAATCTATAAAATATCTAATAATTAATCTATTATTTGTATATTTCGAGTATTACATGAAAATGTGAATGCACTCATTTTTTATTTCATAAGTTTTCGATGTTCTTGAACATATCACACTAAACCCAGTTAAGTTACAATTTACAATTTGTATACAATTTTTAACTTATACTTTTAGCTTTCTAGTGGATAAATAATTTTTAATCTATTTCTTGTAGATTTCGAGAAATATAGTAAAATGTGAAGACAATAATTTTAAATTGAGGAAAGTATTACTTTAAAAACCAATACATATAAATTTAATACTATATATTCATCATAAATCCTATAGTTTTAGCTTTAAAATGAATATATTAGTATGAATCTACCATTAATATTTTAGTATACTTCTCGAAAACTACAGAAATATGAATGAATTTATTCACATTTTAAAGTCTACAGTTTTAGCTTTACAATGAATATTCAATCTTTAATATACCTTTAGTAGTTTTCTGTAAATATAGTAAAATATTAAGACACTCCATATTTTTTTAAATTTTAGCTCTGAATTAAGTTAAAACGTGTGCAGATATAAAATAATAATTGTAAGTTTTTAATTGAGCGAAAATTGAGCTGAATTAAGTTAAAACAAGTGCAGATATAAAATAATAATTGTAAGTTTTTAATTGAGCGAAAACCAGTACAGGACAAATTGCACTTTAGTTATTGTGATACGATCGTTGTTGAAAGGATAAATATTAAATAATTAAGACGGAATTGAGAGGAGACTGCGAAAAGGGAAATTATATTATATTACCCACTCAGGTTTTGGAACTAATTGCGACTGTGGCTGAGAGAGACTCGGGGAATCCCCAAGACTGCTCAATCTGCGGCGCATTCGTCACGACACGCGAACCAAGAGAACACATGAAGGTGGTGTAAACGGCGCCTCCCAAATACCGAACTCACAAAATATGTCGTCTGTGTGTTTATTTTTGTACCGGTATTAATTACTTCATTCTCACGCTCCAGATACTATGGATGTAAGTGCATGTCGACCAAAAAAAAACAGAACCCTCATTCTCTATATATCTTAGTATTAGTCAGCGCGATAGCACCTGAAAGGAAAAACGAGTCGAGGGGAAAATTAATATGGAAATTGAAGCTGCGTGTCCAGGGGAATGAATCAGAATGCACGCGTTTTATCGATGAATTCCATGGAAAATTCTCGTGTTATTAACAGACAAGAGAAATAATCGGAATTCCAATTCGTATCAATGATGACATTTATTATGGAATAGTTCAATGTAAATTGTATTACTTAGTTATTCGGTTAATAACGTTGCAATTCAATTCATAGCTCGATCGTAATGAGATTCTTCAAGAATTAATACCAGTTTCAATCTTAATTCTTATAGATACAAATAAAATCACAGGAGTAAAATAATCTTATAATTTCAGCAAAATTCTAAATTACTTCTTAGTTTTTCATTAAATTATATGAAAAAGAAAAAGTGATAAATTCAAATATTTATCCAATACAAAATATCGCTATATAATCATTAGTGGATGGACGAATGGATGGATGTGCTCATAAACAAATTAATCGAATCGAATATTTGCATAATTAAATTGAACGTTAATTGAAATATTATTTACATTCGCGATGCCAAAAACAACATTTTCGCGAATTAACGCGCGCACGATTCGCCGAAAACGTTACGGGAAAAAAAATATATAAAAAAAACAACAACAAATTACGTTTTCCACTGTTATTTACTCTGTTTCGTTTTCCACTCATTTTCCATTATTTGTTTTTGTTGCTTCATTTCCAACTTCAAACAATAATATTTAATTTATTGTGTAAAAACAATAATAATAATCATCGAATAAAAGTTTAAAGTTGAAAAGTTTTAAATTAAAAGATCATTAGGAATTTTATTTCACAATCATTGAGAAAGTAGCAATGTTTTATAAAAGTTTTGCCAAAAAATGTCATTATTGTTTGTGATATAACAAAACAAACTTTTAATTCGAAATCGGACGTTTCATTAATGACAATAATTGAAACGTTTATAAAGATTTGTTTATTACTCTAATTACATATGTAATTATGATAATAAATTGTAAATAATGAATGATTAAAGGGGAAAGTAAAGTGATATAATATACTTATGAGCAATGAAGTTTTGTTTTATGGAATTCTTTTTACGTTTTATTAATGACAATAATTGAAACGTTTATAAAGATTTGTTTATTACTCTAATTACATATGTAATTATGATAATAAATTGTAAATAATGAATGATTAAAGAGGAAAGTGATGAAATATACCTATGAGCAATGAAGTTTTGTTTTATGGAATTATTTTTACTTAATATCCAACAACTTTACATAGTATAAAGCTAATGAATTGTAACTCAAGCGAAATTGCGTTGAACATCTTTTGTGTTGCTTATGTAATAAATATTCTACATAATGTGCGTATGAAATATATTGTAAAGCCGCAATATTCGCTGCTGCTGCTGCTGTTGCTGCAACGTTATTTACATTACAACGACCGCGAAAGGACCGAGACGAAATCCAAAGTTGAATTTAATGAGATGCGAAATATCGATTATATAACGTTTAATAATAATAATAATCATCATAACGGAGAGTTTCAGGAATTGGGGTTGAACAAGGATTCGCGCCAAGTTTTATTTTTGCGAATATGCAAATGTTCATGCCAATAATTCGGGACTTTGTGTATGTGTGTGCGAGTATGAGAGTGTATGAGAAGGCCAGTTAATTTTCTCATAAATATTCAGAGAAACGTTCAGCTAATGTATATATATATATGTATACCTATATGTATATAATAAATATAGTAGTAAAAGCCGGGGGAAAATGTCGGAATTTAAACTAGCCGAGTCAGAGGAGAGCGCGGAACGAATGAAAAATGATGTGTGCATGTGTCTCCTCTCTCTACGCTACTCTTCTCTTCTCTTTCATATATATATTATTATATTTGCACTTTTATTTCGAGTTCGTTTATATCATGGTCCGTTTCTTTCTACCCTTTTCATCATCATCATCATTATCATCAGCAGCAGGATGATCGTCGTTGTAGTCGGTACAAGCTGTACCTATAACAAAACTCCCATACATCTTCCTCCATCCACCCTCACCGTTTGAGTAAATACGTCGCAATTTGGTGAAAATAAAGGAGAAGAATGGAAGAAGAAATCTGCGACTGATACAGCTAACTCGATTATATACGGAATGGATGGGAGCTCCACAATGCAGGCACATGATTAAAGTGTGCGCCTCTTTCCTCTTTTCCTCTCATCCTCTCGTACAAATCCGAATGCCCCCGGTGCCGAAGCACGGGGGCCTCCATCTCCTGGGGCGATGCGCGCCCTCTTCCGATTGTTTGAACCTGTATCGATAAATCAACCTAACCTCTATCTCTCTTCTCTTCCCTTCGTTCTCCGATAAAAGAAAAATGTATTGGATTCGATACAAAGAATCAGATTATCATCGCAGCCTGAACCAATTCCAGTTTTAAATGACAATACATCTGCACGTCGCACACTAAATCTTTCCGCAACGAAAGAAGGAAACCGGAACCGATTTATCATGTAATTAATATCGTTTCGAACGGGAAATTCCATTCAGCGTTCGCGTTTTTTTGATTAGATAACAAAATAATAAAGCTGCATCCACACTATACGTAATATGATACGAACATCTACTATAATTGTAATTGAATGTAAAAAATGGTGTTTCTTGTCTTATCATGTCTCATTAGAAAATAATTATGTATGTTCTCCAAAATCGAATGATTTTGATTAAAAAAACACAAATAATTTGATTAAATAAAGTTGCGTCCGCACTATAAGACATATCAGACATGAGTACCAACTTCTATGCACACATTACTATAAATTAATGTTATTGAATTTGGACTGAATGGATACTCAAATCATTTGCAAAAATTTATTATTTCTTGTCGTCACAGTGTTGACGCACCATTAGAAAACAAAATAATGTTAAAAATAACCATCAATGATTTTGATTCAAAAAACACAAATAATTGAATTAAATAAAGATGCGTCCGCACTATGAGACATATCTGACATGAGTACCAACTTCTATGCACACACTGCTATAAATTAATTTTATAGTTTTTGGATTGAATGTAATAATTTGCAAATATTTATTATTTCTTGTCTTCACAGTGTTGACGCACCATTAGAAAACAAAATAGATATTTACAAAATGATGTTAAAAATAACCACAAAACATTCTGACATATCTGACAAAAGTACCAACTTGAATTAATCTTAAGCTGTCAATTTGTGTCAAAACTGACAGAACTGCTCCAGTGTACCTTGTATATATGTATAATGTATATTACTTGCTACTGTTCTTCTGCAATCTTCTTAATGTCGAAAATTGGTTGAAATCTTTAATGAATTTTTTTTTCATTTATCAATAACAAAATTGAAAAAAACACTACTACCATCAAATTTTGTTTCTCGCAAAATAAAAATTTGAAATATTCACTTTGGCTCCTCTGCTATAATACTGCTACTGCTACAGAAATTCGGTTGCTATACAACTACAAAAAAAAAACAAACAAACACGAACGGCAAATAGGTTGAGAAACGCTGCTCTACAATTAAAGAACGCAAACAATATAATATCAATTAATAATGGCTAGACAATATGTGACTTATATAATTATTTTCTATTCATTGTTGCCAATACATTATTTTATTGTATTTAATCAAAACCAATTATAGTTGGTATAACTTTTAGATATTGTTTTTTTTTTAAGTGTTGTTTTTAAAATACGTTTATAATTATAAAATGTAATTTTCTCATTTTCTCTTTCTCTCTCTCTTTATATATATATTTATGTATTTATTACCTTTGGTATTGCGACGTAGAGGAATGATGAAAACTGAAGCGAGAGAATGACGGGAGAAACATCAAAACACTCCGACTAACACACATACACTTTTATATCTATATGTTACTATGGTTACAGTGGAATTTTCATTGGTCCGCTTATTGACATATCCATTTAAGTGGAAACGATCGCAATTTTGACGAATGACACTCAACTCCACCCTTGATCTTTGTCAATAATGTACGGGAGATCAAAGATATATATATATGTTATATAAATGTGCTTCGGCTTTTCAACATAAAATTGTAATTCCGTTTACGTACCACAGTCATTATTACGAAATGAATTCCATCGATTGAACAGTTTTCATACATTTTTCTCTCTCTCTCCACAAAGAATTTACTTTCAGTCGAATAATTCGAATTCAAATTAAATCATTTTTCTTTCATTTTGTCCATTTATTTATATTTTATTTATAACAACATTTGCAAAATCACATAAATTTGTTTAATTTCTCAATTATATAGACTTATGAAATAGAATAAGTAAATCTAATTTAATATGAATTTATGAATACAGTTTGTAAATCACTGCGAAACACAAAATTTTTACTTGAAGTTGAATTATATTATTGTAATGGAAAAAAATCTAGTTTCAGTTGACAGAAGATAAAATTGTATGTAATTAGATTACGGAAATATACAATTAGTATTAGTACTAAAAAAAAAGTGTTAACTCTTTGAGGAATACGATTTTAAAGAAAATAACAATGTTAGTTGCATAGATCACTTATTTACGCATTACTGAATGAAAAACTTATAATTAGTAACTAAAACTTTTCGAGATAGGTTAAAATATATCTCAGTAAGACGTAGGACAGTTTTTGACGCATCTAACCCTTATTAATCATATAAACTAAGTCAATATTGTCGGTGTGCGTGGTAATTTGTAGAATGAAAATGTTAATGGAGCCGAAATAACGCGGTAATAATACTATGTTTATTTTCGAATAACACGTCTGAATTTAGTTCGCCCATTAATTAATTAATTAATTAATTAATTAAATTTGCGTGGAATGTAATAATCTAAAACATGCATCTCTTTCGCGCCACGCTGCTGCATGCTCGCTCGTTTTTATTTTTCGGCCTTTTGGGGGCGGCGGCGGCGGTGGTTCTGTGCTGCTGCTGCTGGTGGTCATCGTGTAGTTTCCATGAAATCCGCAAGGGAAATACAACGTGTCTGTGTGGTTTTAGTTGCGAGCATTAACCATCAAATTTAATTTGAGCTTGCCAGAGAGAGAGATAGGTGGATGTTGGAAAATGGTGGAGGCGCCGGGCAAACTGTAGTCTATGCAGCCTAACCGTTCGTCCCCACTCCGACGCTGCCGCCTCCGCCGCCGCCATTCTGTGGCCACTGATAATTACACTCTAAATTAGTTAATCCGCCATAACTATCACATTCAACGGGCTCTTCCTCTCTCTCTCTTACTCACTCACTATCATCTCGCTTCCTCTCGCTCGACTTCACAAAACTACTATGATTTACTATTAAGGTCGTTGCTCGCTGCATATTATTATGCAACAACCTACGATCGCTTACTTACGACCTACCGCCCCACGCCACCACGATTAAAACAACAGGCCATTTTAATTGCGCAACTTCTCCAACGTCCCCAATTACATACATCTGCTTATTTATTGCTTCAACAGTACAAATTATTTAATTTTATTCCCAATCATTATTCAAATTAATGACATTTTTAACATCAGTATTAAATTTCAACAAAACTCTTTTATGGTTCTAATTAGGAAATATATTTTATAAATTCTTTCAAATTTATATTTATTTAACTCTAATTTCCATTAAATATAAAGTGTCATAAAAGAAACGTTACTATTAATTTTTTGTTTGTAAATTTATGTATTTTTTCGTATTTGAAATGGATATTAATAATAATCCTCGTTTGGTATATCGAACTAAACAAAGTTTCGTCCTGTTCCGTTTGATCTCGTTAACTTTAGGCGATTTGCATCCGGGGATTAAGCGATAAACGGCGTGTAAAAATGCGAGCGACACGGAAATTACGAGTCGCTCGTTTCGTGCGCGAGGATTAACACTTTGTTTTACGAATATCTCCTCTTCGGAAACAACAACAAAAATGTCTGTACTTATTCTCTTCTATTCATTCATTTTGTATTGTTGTTCCTTTTATTTTCGCTAATGGGATTATACGATGTGCAAACAGACAATGGCAATCTATTTCCATTACGCTCCACGTTTTTTCTTTTTGCTTTATAATCGCTAATAAACGATTCCTTTTGTTGTTTCAGGTTAGTCCGCAGTTTATTTTCCAATAAGAACAAACGAAATGGAAACTTCTGTTTTCACGTGTGAACAGTTTTCTTTTGCTTTGGAAAAAGAGGGAAGAAATGCATATGAAAAACATAGGGGGAGGAAAATCAGGTTTTATTTTATTATTTTTTCTTTATTTCAAGCGCGATTTATACCAAAATTTATATGGATTATCACAAGACGAATTTATCAGAATTTAGCGGGAAATTTAAATTATTAGCAAAATTGATAATATCAAAGTTGGTATTGCAATAACATTAATTTGTTTCAAATTCAGTTCAAAGTGTACACAAATTAATTTAAAAATTTCTGTTCATTTCTTTTAAAATTATAATTTTATCAGTTTAAATTTCTTTAATTTTGATTATTAATTAGCTAAGAAATTAGTTTTTTACACAATCTTGTATGATAAAATATATTGAAAACTCTTCTGAACTAACTATTATTACACATTCACACTTCAATTAATTATTGTTGCGTTTAATTAGTTCGTGTTTTCTCGCTAACAACTAACGCCGCAATTAGTTTTAATGCGCTTCTGCACACATGCGGCCGCTTATTTCTTAACTTCTGCACGATATTGCGGCAAGAGCACCTGTAAAAGTTAACGTACGCTCTCCAAAATTAATAACGTCATCCAGTTTAAAACATGTAAATGCGATTATTATTTCGCAACGCCCGCAACTCAACTTTTCGACCGACTAACTTTTATTAAGCCGAAGATTAAGTTTATTGAACCATAAAGTGCAAATTACTTGTTTCCCATAACCATCGTCGTCGGCGCATCAACTTAATTAGCTTAAATAAAGCGATGAAATCTCTTAATTAGACCACTTTCCAAAAACCATAATATTCATCTTACGACCTTTCAACAAATTTAATTATACATATAAACTCACTTTTTTTTATAAGTAATTATTTAAACTAATTAATAAAATTTGCAACTTTAAACGAAATGTAAAATAGACCGGTTCATTCATTGCGAACGCTTCATGAATAGATTTCTATTTTACTTATTTTTTCCCCCTTGTTCCTGTCTCTGCACGTTTCTGCTGGGAAGAGTGGAGGAAAGAGAGAAAATTCTCATTAGCGAAAGAAACAAGCTCGAATTAAACTTCCAGCCTGATCCGGGATGACAGTTTTCAGCTTAATTCGCTTAATTTCATTCCCACCGTCCGCTTTCCCAACCATCTCCTCGTCCAAAGTATAACTTTAATTAATTCCGAATCGAAATATAGCGATTTACTATCGTCACGTTTGTTTTTTTTCTGTCCGTTTGACGAGGGTTCGTAACTAGTTCTGCATTCAAACAAAAATATTGTTATGAAACGTAGACGAGTATCAAAGTTAAAGCGTAAATGATGAATTTCTGCTTAGAGATTAAACTAGGATAGAGATTGTTTTGATTTTAATCGAAATATTATGAATTTCGATAGTTTTATTCATGATTTTCGTATTGGTTTTATACATTATTTGTTTGTAGTAAGTCAAAATGTTCGTGTGATTTTCTAAAAGATTTTTGTAATGTGACAATATGTAATTGTTTATGGAAAATCGCAATGGTTGAAATTTCTTTATTTTCTAAAGAGATTTTTGTATTATGAATTTAATTATAAAATATTAAGTTCAAAGACATTGAATAATACTGTGGAAGAGAAATAAGGACTAAATGAATAAGATTTTGTATAAAATGAAGTAAAATTTGTTGAACGAAATTGTGTCTGAAAAAAATAAGGTGTATGCATAGGAGTAGTGGAGTGAAACTTATAATGATATAAAATCTTAATGGGTTTAAACTGAATTGATGGTATTAGAATCTAATGAATGAATCCATTTAGCGAGTGCAGAAATGCTCGTGAATAATTCGCTGCGCTCGCTTAATAGGATGGTCGTGTTTGCAAAAGGAAATATTTAATACATCTAAAGAGACGCGCATTTCGCGTTTAGACGTAATAGGGAGGATAAAAGGAGGAAAACGTTGCGGATGATGAAAATCTGAGGCGACGTTCGCCTCAGTTCCGAAGAGAGACTAGAATGTATGCAGAGATTTATCGTTAAATTAAATATAGACGCGTAATCGAGAAAGAATTTAATCTCGCGTTCCGCGGTATTTCTGTCTGCCTAGCATGTGCACAATTCCATCAGAAAACTATTCCTACGTCCCATCCATTCTGTGTGTATTTAAAGCCTGCCTGCGTGTATACGCATTCATAACTCTATTGTGTCGTTCTCCTTGAGCTCGGATGCACTCGCGTATCGATCTGTAACGGTTTCAATTAAAGTTTCGCTGTAATTCACTTTGCTTTTCCTCGAAGTAGGTGGAAGTAGAAGGTGGTGAAGGAGGATGAGAGAGGAAGGAGTCGCGCCATTTACGAATTAAGGCCGCCCTAAGTGCTCCACTCTTTGATTTGCGTGCATTCGCATTAACACCTCCACATCAAAAGCTCTCAATTATATAACGTACGATTGCTGCGAGGACGGAAACGAAGACGAGTTGAGATAAATTGAAAGAATGTCGAGTGAAATGGGGAAAGCTTGTAGGGATTACGCGCACATCCTGAACATTTCATTTTTTTAAATTGCAGTTTTTCAAACGATATTTTGTTGTTGTTAAAGATTGTTGAACAAAATAACAACGGCCATGGAGGGTGGAAAGAAAAGGAGAAGTTTTTTTTTCGTACATTGTGTTTGTAATTCTTTGGAGAGAGGATGTGTGTGTGGGGGTATGTGCGAGTGTCACGTCCGAGTAGAGTGAGAGAGCCGGAGGCGCCTGCACTTCGTAAATCCCCCCGAGTTGCTGGAAAAGTTATTATTTTTCCACTGGAGCTTATATCACCCTCACTCACTCACTCTTACCAAACCCCTCCGCATTTTCCGTCGGACGTGAATGAGAACTTTATTAACGCACGCACCGCACCGAAAATAAAATCCATACCATTGTGTAACTGTGTTTAAACTGTGGACAAAGAAAAATATCCTCGGGGGTCGAAAGAGGGATAAATTTTGGTGATTCGTGTGTATGAGAGAGAAGGAGGCGAAGAGAAACTTTCCGGGGTGGCTTAAATAATAAGAAGAATGAATGTCGCCCAGCAACTTCTGGCAAGGTCACGAGCCAACTATTGATTCCTACTAAATTTGGTCTCCTTCTCTCTCTCACTCTCATATAATTGTTAAAGCCCTCAAGGCTAACCACATTTATTAACTACTCTATTAATAAAGCAATATTTCTTTAACTACAGTTTTTTTTTCATTGAGATAATCGAAATAGTAAATCTTATTGAATTGACTATTATAATAACAAAAGCTTAAACATAATTTATATACAGCAATACCTCGCTTTGTGCGGCTTAGATCAGTGCGGATTCATGATAGTCCCATTTCAAAACATACTAAACTCTGCTAATAATGAAGAGGGTACGAAGATCACTGGCGTCTCTCAGACGCCGCACGAGTAACGGTCAGTCAAGTCTCTTTTTGTGCAGTTTTAAAGTCCTCGATTAGTCCGGTTTCGCATCGTTTTGGATACGATGAGCTCGTGATTTATATCAAAATGTAATACAAATTAATAATACAATTTTTTTTAAACATTTTCATAGTTCCAATTAAACCTTTTTTTTTCTGCTTATATCGAAAATTATTTAGATAATACAGAATCAGTAAATTGCATACTTTCAATTTATATAAAAATGCAATATTCAACGTTTCTACAAACGAACAGAAAAAAAAACTACTTATATAACTAAATCTTAGTATTAAGTTAGTATTTAGTAGTATTAAGTAGGTTAATAGTTGTAACTTTAATGTGTGTGATTCCAGTCTATCTCTCTATCTCGTACTCAGCTTTATGATGATATCTTCAGCCGTGACAAAGTAAAGATCCTCGCTGAAGTTTCTCCGTCGCAAATAAAACATAGTGCACGTATAATTTTCCTTTCAAAAATCTCAATGGAAATCTTTACATTTATACTCGATAAACTAGATTTATTAACTGAAACTCGTTACTATTTCCTTTTATGATATTATTATCATCTTCTGGTTGTAGTTTGCAGTTGATTATTGTTGAATATAATTGTATGAATTCAATAATTTTTTCGAAATTTTTTTATTGAAAATCAAATTTAAAGGAGTAAAAAAAATACGAAATTTCTGATTTTTCTGTTGTGATCTTATAATTTTCTGTTTAATTACACTTTTTATGTCTCATTTGAAATAAATATTGATTGTTAAATATAATTAAACAGATTTTATGGATTCTATAGTTTTGTTGAAATTTTTATTGAAAATCAAATTTAAACCAGTAAAAACAAATAGGAAATTTCAGATTTGTCTCTTGTGATCTTATACTTTTCTGTTTAATTACACTTTTTATGTTTCATTTGAAATAAATATTGATTATTAAGTATAATTAAACAGTTTTTAATGATTCAATGATTATGTTGAAAATTTTGTTGAATATCAAATTAAAAACATCAAAAAATAGGAAATTTCAATTTTTCTATTGTGATCTTATACTTTTCTGTTTAATTACACTTTTTATGTCTTAGTTTGAATAAATATTGATCATTATATATAATAAAACAGTTTTTTATGGATTCAATAGTTTTGTTGAAAATTTTATTGAAAATCAAATTAAAACCATAAAAAAAAAATAGAAAATTTCAATTTTTCTATTATGATCTTATACTTTTCTGTTTAATTACACTTTTTATGTCTTAGTTTGAATAAATATTAATCATTAAATATAATAAAACAGTTTTTTATGGATTCAATAGTTTTGTTGAAAATTTTATTAAAAATCAAATTAAAACCATCAAAAAAATAGGAAATTTAAATTTTTCTCTTGTGATCTTATAATTTTCTGTCTAATTACATTTTTATGTCTTATTTAAAGTAAATATTGATTTTTTAACATATTGAACAGTTTTGATGAATTCAATGATTTTGTTGAAAATTTATTGAATATCAAATTTAAATCTATAAAAAAAAGTACGAAATTTCTGTTTCTTTTCTTATCATTTTCTAATTACATGTTATTTATGTCCTATTTGAAATAAATATTGAATATTGAACATATTTCTATCTTCTCAACAATGTAATTTAATAAGAAACAATAATTTTTATTAGAAATTTTTCTTGAAAAAAGAAAAAATTACAATTGAAAATCAAAATTTTTAAATTCATTAAAAAATATATTTCTCTTAAATATAGAATACAAGTGAATTATTTATATGCATTTAATGATTAATGTTAAAAATGCAATTGCTTCAATTGATGATTTGAATATAATTCATATGTAATTAGAAAATAATCGTTTACTAATTACAATTTTAAATGTGAACAAATATTGTGCGAAGCTTTTGAACCCTCAATTTCCCTTCGATTATTTTCGGATGGGGTGAAACGGTGAGATGGGATATTTCACCCTTTCGGAATGTATGCAGGCGGCACAATTGAATCGAACTCGCAGAAAACCCTCTCCTTCCTTCCTATTGTTACATAATTATTTCGAGTTCTCGTTTTAACCCTTTCGGTATTATGACGGTTCGACTGGGGAGTTTTGTAGAGGGAAGGAGGTCGGAACTATTCAAGGGACTTGAATTAAATCCAACCTCGTGAATTATTTCGCGTTTGTTATTGTACAGGATCAAGCGAATGAATGCAAATTACACTCTCACTCTGTCTTATTATATAAAGACTCTCACCGCTCTCAAAGAAAATCCAGAAGGAATTACTTCTTCCCGGATTCTTCTCCTCATCAAAGCTCAACACAATTACATTACAATTTATCCTCAACGTTTAATTCAAACTATAAAATTTGTTACCCAAATTTTTATTTCATTTACACTTTGTTATTGAATCAGTGCGGATTTCAAAACATACTAAACTCTGTTCAGAATGAAGAAGGTACGGAGATCACTGGCGTCTCTCAGACGCCGCACGAGTAACGGTCAGTCAAGTCTCATTTTGTGCTCGATTAGTCCGGTTTCGAATCGTTTTGGATAGAGTTTTTAAACATTTCTGCTATAAATCAAGTTTGGGAAACACTGAATTATATTAATAGTAATTATTCATAAACAAAACTAAATATTAATTAAGATTTTTAAATGCAAATGAAATATAATTAGAAATAATCTTTTGCATCTGAATCAAGGGTAGCGAGACCGAAACAATTAGCGTTTCAAAAAAAACAAACAAACAAAAGATTACGAAAAGTAATGCAACCTAACAAAAAAAATAAAAACTAGGGGTTTCCACCCCTACATATTTTTTTCAATTTGTATAATACACACATACGAAGTAATAAATTTATCTCACGTATACATCTCGCAGTCAAGCGACTTTCGCATTTTCATTATTATTTTAATATGCCCGAAATACACACACACACTTCCTATTATAATTTTTGTACTCGTTTTTGTTTGTTTTCGTTTAGGGTTCTCTTTCTTTTTTTTTTTAATTAACATTTTTTGCTGTGCACGTCGAGAACAGAGAGGACAGAAAAAGTAAATGAATAATAAAAAGTAAAAAAAAAGTTGTGGAATTACGTAAGCGTCGGTTAATATGCGTGTAGTGTGTAGTGTCCGGTATTAGGTGGAGCGTAAACCGGGCCTAATTTAAATATTACTCGAACATTTTCGTCGAGCCGCACTGCACACTAATTTCACGTGCATAAAGGGGGGGACGAAATCAAATCCTCGCCAAAAAAAAAGAGCAGGAAACTCAGGAAATTTGCAATAAGGACTTTCGTTTTGTTTACTAGTTCTCTATAAACGAACAGTTTACTTGAAACCTGCAGTTTTGCATCTCCGAATTAGTACAAGCATAATTTCATTTGCAATATTATTTCAACAAATTTACTTTAGTAAAGTAAATGTATAAAGTCTGATGTAATAATTTTCTTACTTTTATATTCAAACAAACGGTAAATATAAGTTTGATTTTTCTGAAATCAAAATTTTACAATTTTCCAAAAATTTACCTATTTCTATAT
The DNA here is from genome assembly GCF_001412225.1 of Nicrophorus vespilloides. Classification (NCBI taxonomy): domain Eukaryota; kingdom Metazoa; phylum Arthropoda; class Insecta; order Coleoptera; family Silphidae; genus Nicrophorus; species Nicrophorus vespilloides. Next base: position 19,403 of record NW_017099494.1, read on the forward strand.
ATTTTTTCTAGAAACGAAAACTGCTGAAATATTAATAAAATCAATTATTTTTTTTCTTAACTAAAGTTTTCATGATTGATCTAAAATATACCTCAATTAGACCCCATTAACAAAACTTCGCTTAGTTTGCTGGAAAAAAACAAAAAAAACAATTGCAATTGTAAAAATTTGATTTTCTCTTATCCATTCTTCTTGAAATTTGACGTGAAATATGTTGTTTTTTTCAGAAACAAATGTATTAACGCCTACTAAGCGAACTTTTGTTAAAAAAATATACAAATATAAAAATTTAACAATCTTTTTTTTCTTAAATTAATTGTGTCATCATTATTTCAAAAATTAACCTTCTTTTTCAATGTTTATTGTAATAGAGATTTCCCAATTCGTCGGAATTAATTACAATTTGTAATGTATTTATTAATTGCTAAATTAATCATTTTCTATGAAAAAAAACAGAGAAAATTGTAACCATAAATGAATATTAAAGAAAGATTGAATAAAATGACTGTATTCGTTATAGTCTGTTGATCTTCAATAAACTTTTACACTTGATTCGCAGAGTTTCATGTATAAAGAACAAAGTTTGCAAAGTTTGCCTAAACAAACTACAGAAGGGATGTTGCAAGAAGGAAGAGCATCTGTAATTGTGTAATCATTCGGCGTTATTAATAAATTGCTGATAAAACGTAAAAAATAAAATGAAAGTTTCCTGCTGAGTAACTAACTTCACCGGGGATGCATGCAATTGGAAACTTCCGGCTTCGCTTCTTCCTCTTCGGAAAAGGAAAATGCAACACGGTTTGCGGTCGTCGCGGTTTCCACCCAAACTTTCCACCAAATATTGTTCAGCTCTCTCTCAGTTCGTACTCATCTCGCCGCAACAAAATTGATAGTTTCGTCGAACATACAAAAACTTTCCATTTGCTTAAAGACGAACCGCATCAAAAGCAAAAGGTATTAAATATATGTATTTGGTGTTAATTAGTTACAAATTTTTCGTTATTTTACAAGAAATAATTGAAAATTGTTTACAAAGTATAGAAAATTTAGTATTTAATACAATGAGAAATACATCTACTTTTTAATTCTATCAATCTTTATAATGGAATGAATATTAATAGATTTTTAAGCCCAATTTCTAAGATTAGTTTAGTGTTGGAGAAAATATGTTTATTTTGGTGAAGAAATTTAATATTCAGTTTGATGAAATCATCTACAGTTTTATATTAATATTTAGGATGTTTGAACGCAATAATAGAATTATAGTAAATAAATCAATTGTTATTTAAAACTAGTTTTAATTTAAATTTCTAAGGTTCTTTTAGTGCTTTTTGATGAAATGTTTGCATGTTTGCAAAAAGCAAAAGAAGTTACTAATATTTCAATAAATAAAATGTGTATTTCTTTTGATGCTTTTCTTGAGAAGTTGATTGTTTTCAAGAAGATGTAAGAAAACCATCACGTCAATATTCATGTATTAAATTAATGTTTTATACTGTGTAGTTCGTCAAAGACCTACGACGTGTTAACAAGAGCGTCTCAAAAGTTTCGGGACTTTTTTGATGAAAGTAAATTAGATCCAATACAGTGTGAAGTTTACCATTTTTTTTTCTGTTCTTGTTGTTGTTTGACGGTGTTAGAAGTTGGCGGAATTTCATTTGTCCGGACGCACACGGTCGCCAGGATTCCAGAAGGCAAAACGTTGGACTCTGAGGGTTTTTTGCTCGACCTTTTCTCCTCTCCTCTCCTCTCCTCTCCTCTTCTTACACATCCATATATGTATATATATGTGTGTGTGCTAGTTCACGTAGACACGCTTTTATATATGTATGGAAAGGGGAGTGTATATATGTATTTGCCGTTGGGAAACTTTATTTTTCCATCAATAAGTGATGTAGGTTTGTTGGAAAAGGTGGACGTAAAATGGTCGAAGGACGGGAAAGGCAAACCGCGGAAGCGAGCTCACCTAATGAAATTTCAAACTTGCACACATACACAACGCTCTACCCTCGCCTTCCTTCTCTCATCCAACAGAAATCCAATTGGATTTCGTGTACTCACTCGGCTCTTCGAGCAAACAAGCAAAAATATATACATCATCTCCGAGACGCAGCATCTTCTGACATCTTAAGAAATAAGCGCAAACGTTATGCACAATTCTTCCTCCGCTTTCAATACAAAACACACATACACACATATAGAGAGAGGCGTAATTCGATTTTCGCACGTTGCCAAGTCATGCGTCATTATTGAGTTGCGTAATCAGATGTAGTAACCTTTCCGAACCACTTTGTCGAGGCGCCGCACTTTGATGCGTGCTGTCAATTTTGGCTTGAAAGGCGATTTTACTAACAAAATCCACGCTTTTTCCATCGACAATTCTCGATACAAGAATAAAAGTTATTTGCTGATCTAAACGCTTAATGTTTTGACATGTCTATCTGTCAATTTGACGTATAGATATAACCTATTAATTTGTATTATCCACATCAATGTCTATGCTTATATTTAAATTACCTTTAATATAATTTATGAGCTTTATATACTTTATACTTGTAAAATCTTATTTTCTACAATTATTTTAAAAAAATCCAACAATTACGTTTTTTTAGACAAGTTATTTTCTCAATTTGACACGTACTAAATAGTGTATTCTTCATCAATTTAAATGCTTGTTTTAATCAGTTTTTTCATGAAATTTTTGAGTTTTATTTATAATTGTATATAGATTGTAAAAATTATATTTCTAGCAAAAATATATACTTCATACAATTTTCCTAAGAAAATACTTTTTTGATAAGTATATTGTCAATTTGACACATTAATATAACCTAATAATTTTTACAATAATAAAACGTATTTGCAAATCTAAACGCTTACTCTTTTGACAAGTCTATTTGTCAATTTGACTCATAGATATAACCTACTAATTTGTATTTTCCGTATCAATTTCTATGTTTATTTTAAACAGTTTTTTCATGAAATATTGGAGTTTAATTTATAATTGTATATAGATTGTAAAAAATATATTTCTAGCAAAAATATTTACTTCATACAATTTTCCCAAGAAAAGACTTTTTTGACAAGTATATTGTCAATTTGACACATGAATATAACCTAACAATTTTGACAAGTGTATTCGACGTATAGATATAACCTATTAATTTGTATTTTCTGTATCAATTTCTATGCTTATATCAAATAACATTTATATAAGATGTAATGGTTTTAAAGATGTTATAAGAGTTGTAAAATCATATTTTCTTAAAAAAATCCAACAATGACTTTTTTTGATAAATTTATGTCTCAATTTGACACCTTGTAATTAGTATTTTCTCCGTCAATTTAAATGCTTATTTTAATCAGACAAGCGTATTGTCAATTTGACACATGCATATAACCTAATCATTTTTCTTAACAAAACTTTAACTTTTTATTTTGTATTTGCATTCATCTTGTGAAACGTTCTTAAAAATAAATATAGAATATTTCATTGTAAAGAAACAAAGAACTTGTGAACTATAAAATATCCATTATTTCCATATATACAAATATTGTTTATTTATATTTATTAAATTGTGAATTACTTGCAAACTCGGTACATGCCAATTATTTCTCTGCCACGTAATCTTGAAGCGTGATGTGTTTCCCTTATATTTTTTTGGAGAATTGCTGTTGTGGAATTGATGGGATCATATAAAAGTTGTATTTATCTGCGATAATCCAGCGCGTTTAGAACCAATTTGCAAGATTAAATGGTCGGAGTCGGAATCATTTATTTCACCGGAAGTAACACGCGAAATTACGTTTTATTCGTCTCCTCGCTTTTCCTTTTCTACTCTCCTTCGCCGAATCCTTTTACACATGCGTGATTTACATACACAAATACTTTTTGCTCTCTTCTCTTTTCCTTTTTCGGGTTTGCATCTTCTCTCTATATCTGGTACATACAGGCCATCCCTTACGCTCCAACGAAAGCACGTATGTGTGTACCTTGGAATTCGTGGATTCACCGGATCGGAAACCCAATTAAACTTGCGCCGACACTCAAACTTCCGGCTTTCCCTCCATACATACATACATACATTTAGATCGGGTTTTGCTGTGCGGATAATTTCTATGCGGGCTGCGAGAAATTCATTTTCTTTTTGCATCCTTTTGCACCCCAACTCTCATCCCTTATTTTCGCCCCGGGGGCGTCGGAAAATCACGGTTCGCGGATGTGTAATGATGCGAGCACGATATTTGTGTATTTCAACCTCTCTCTCTCTCTCTGAAACTAAGCGAAACTAAGCGAACTTGCAAAGCGCGCATAGTTTTTGGTCCTCACTGTAATTAATTAGGAGAGACCTAATAGTTGCGAAACAATTCCCGTAATCTTGTTAAGGTGTTAATCCTTCTTCGGAGAGAGTTTGGACCGTTTTCATCTCGTTTATTTCTGTGGAAATGCAAAAAATTAACAACAAAAAAAAGTAAACCAAGTTTCGGTTTGATAAGAATGATGGAATGAGAAGTATTAGGAGGAAGCGTAATAAAATTAAGTGTTTGAGCGTACAATGGAATCGTGGTGTGAGGATTCCAGTCGTAATTCCAGTGGGGTTGGTTTAACAATAAGTTTTCCCTTTCCCTTTTGTTGTAATCTGATTAACCATCTGTCCTCGGGTCCGAAATTTACTTAATTCCCTATCTCCGTATACCGCCCTTAATTCTCGCGTAATGAATCCGACACACGATTCACTAATTGGCCGACGGCCATTCTGATTACATTTACATGTAATACAATGGACAATGCAACTAATGCGAGAACGGACTTGTTATTCAGCAAACGCAAAACCCGGATTGTCCGGTGAGAAGAGAAGAGAACAGAAGTTACGAGGAGAGAAGAGAAGTGAACGTAAAGATAAAAATATCCAGCTGATTATTCAGTTATTGATCCTATTACCACATTGTATTTTGCACACAACAAAGTGTTAATACACATTCAGCATTTGCAATCAATACACTTTTGTTAGAAACTCTATGGATAATTATATAGAAAGTTACTAATTTAAATTGCAATAATTCAACATATTTCATTTATTTGTGATATTTCATATATTAATAGTCACAAACTGAGACAAAGTTATTTAGAATTTATTAGTTAATAAAAATCTGTACTTCAGATTTTATTTTATTAATAACTCTCAACTGCACTTGTAAACTATACATAAAGTAGTATGATTTTGTTATGTTAATTGATGAAAAAAGGCAGATGAAATATTAAGAAAAGTTTACATAATTATGTAAACCTTGGCGGTAATTTCATTGAGAAAAAATATGTTAATAAGAATTTTCAAAATTATTAATTATTTCATATATTAATAGTCACAAACTGAATAATTGAAATCTAACTTATTGAAAAATGTTTCTATATTTATATCAAAATAGCTGAAAAAAAAAAACAAACTTTAGAGGACTTGCATAGAAATTGTATTTTTATAACACAAATTGTAAATATTTGTATGTGATTGGTGTGGATGTGAACTCTTGCCTTAAAAGCAAATAAAAGTGCCAAAAACCAAGTAAAAAAAAGTGCAAATAGTAAATATTAGTAGTGATAGTTTTTAAATAATGAATGAACTAGAGAAGAGAAGGCAAATCTTGCATGAATTAGAACAAGAATCAAGAGAGCGACAAGAAGAACAAAACCAACTAATATTGCAACAACAAAAACAATAAAACAGCAAGAAAATCACCAGAAATTAATTGAAAAAAAAAACAAAATAATCAACAACAAAATACAAGCAAAACAATAACAAACAACACCAAACATCTTCAAAAGAATAAAAAATCAAACAAATATAATGAAAATGAACTAAATTACTATTAAGAATGGAAAAAAAAGTATTTCAAGACGAACTTTGGTTGAAGCTTGAGGAATATTTGGGAATGAAGAACAAATAATAATAAGACTTTGGTTTCTTGAATAAAAGTAACATGTATAGAAAGAAAGAATTAGAAACACTTAAAAAAAATGATAATATACTACCTAATAAAGAAATGCAACTAAACAGTTGCAAAGACAAAACAGAGAGATCTCATTCTCTTGCAGCAAACTAGATCTACATATGAAGAACGATATTGTTTTTCAATAAAAAAAAACAAACTTTAGAGGAATTGCATAGAAATTGTATTTTTATAATACAAATTGTAAATATTTGTAGTGACTGGTGTGGATGTGAACTCTTGCCTTAAAAGCAAATAAAAGTGCCAAAAAACAAGTAAAAAATAGTGCAAATAGTAAATATTAGTAGTGATATTTTTCAAATAATGAATGAACTAGAGAAGAGAAGGCAAATCTTGCATGAATTACAAAGCACAAAGCCAACTAATATTGCAACAACAAAAACAATAAAACAGCAAGAAAATCACCAGAAATTAATTGAAAAAAACAAAATAATCAACAACAAAATACAACTAAATAACAAGCAAATAAAAAATCAAACAAATATAATGAAAATGAACTAAATTACTATTAAGAATGGAAAAAAAAAGTATTTCAAGACGAACTTTGGTTGAAGCTTGGAGAATAGTTGGGAATGAAGAACAAATAATAATAAGACTAAGAATTAGAAACACTTAAAAAAATGATAATGAACTACTTAATAAAGAAATGCAACTAAACAGTTGCAAAGACAAAACAAAGGGATCTCATTCTCTGGGAGCAAACTATATCTACATATGAAAAACGATATTGTTTTTCAATACACAAACACATGACTATACACAAGTAACTTTTCAATAAAAATACAGCGATTTGCCGAAGATAATTAAATATTGTTATTTGGGGATTATTGAATGTTTGTTTGTTTATTCTTTAAGTATAATATTAGCTCTTTGTAAAGAGATGGAGAGGAAGAACAAGTTTAGCTTGGGATATTGCTTTACAGTGTGTGTGTTCGTCGTGTTTCCTTTATAGGGATTTATATGTTTGCATCCTATTTGTTACTATTCAGTTTCCAATTTTATTTTTGTCTGGGAACGCGTGGAAAGCAGGAGAAAGGAAGAAAAGAAGAAAAAGAAGTTGAATGTAGGAAGGAGTATGAGGAAGTGTGAGAGATGCGAAATAAGGAAAGGAAAGTTTGTGCTGCTGGGTTTGGTGATTCCCTCAGTGGCCGTAATTCAGGCGGCGGCCGTTTGGGATATGGCCCTAATGCTCGTGAAGCCCTTTCTCCCTTCACCTAATGTGTTCTTTATATGCATTGGGACCCGGAAAGGTCGCCTCTATTTACTGCTGCTGCTGCTGCTTGGAAATAAAGGCAAAACACGCTACCACGCCGAAGGAATAATAATCAAAGACGACGATCGATCGACGTTCCTTCCTTCCTTCCTACGATTAATAAATATCCATTCGAACGATATTATGCAACGCGTATACACTACACTTATTTATATTTAAGTCTACTTTACGACGGCAATTTCGCCCCGAGTCTTCGATAAATACGCCATGCAACGAGACTTTAGGGAATTTCCATTTCCCTCCCCTTCTTCAAACCTAATGAGAAATCCCTGTTGTTTTCGCAACGAAGGGAAGGTAACTCCAACAAAAAAAACCAAGATGCAAAGGGAGAAGGTTGACTTGTGCGAATTAAACGAATATGATAATGTTTGATTTGAATAAGAAATGAAAAAATCGCTGAAATATGGGCCTGCAGGGTTTCCTCATCCTCCTCTCTCTGATGGACGAGCTTTGTACGAGATATGAATAAGGCCGCGTGTTTTGCATGATGCCCCTCTTCCGCACTCCCCTAATATATTCATCTTATTTACCCTAAAATCAATATTTTCCATGTTGCATCTCCGAGGATCTCATAATTTCCTTTTTGTCCTGCTCTTCCTACATATATTTTTGAACTTTTCTAATTAATCTTTAATTAATTTATCGGAAAGTTTGTTTTTTCTTCTCCGTCCGCCCGTCCTTCAGATGGAGAAAAAATGTTCGACTCGACAAAAATTATAAGTAAATAAGTTTCGCGTCGCGAAGCTCGAGCTGAAATTAATTTCATTACGCGAAAATTGTGAAATAATATTAGACGAAGAAGATGACACACACACACACAGGAAAATAAAACGAGTATTTCCTAAGTTTGATCTAGTTTCTGTTACAAAGTTATATACAGTTAAAGTATGATTTAACTTTGTTAATTTAAAAAACATTAATGAAACTTTAATGAATTCCGGTTTGTTGAAATATACAACAATTTTATTGTGAATCATGCACGAGCAAATTCATTACATTTTATAAATATTGAATCAATAAATCAATAAAGAGTTGGATATTAAAAAAAAATCATTAAAATCATGTTCAATTTAAAAAATATACAGTGGAACCTCGCTTAACGATTTCAATCCGTTCCAAAATTTCCGGATTTATACGAGTAAAAATTAAACAATTGTAAAAAATGATATAGCAGGCATACAATTCGGGATTTATCTTCTCCCCGTCACTCGTTATGCGAAACATCGTTCGTTAAGCGAGTCATTTTGCTCGTTATGCGAGGTTCCACTGTATTGATTAATTCGGCGCATCCACCAATATGTTTATAATGTTTACACATATTCTTTATAATAAGATAATTCTTTTCTAATTATGAAAATTATGGCGAATTTATTCATTTTTATCCACAATTCCTCAAATGTATATAAAATTAAATTTTTTAGTTTTGCTTTATGGAGCAATTAACAAATAATTATGTTTAATTTACTAGAAATTACTAGAAAAGTATTAATTGACCCGGCGCTTCCACCATTCCTTTAATTTAAATAAACGCTCTTACATTCTAAAATTCTTAAATTTTCTGTAATTAATTGTAATTTATCAATAATCTATTAAAATCTCGTTATAATTGCAAATGTCCCCGAATCGCTAATCTCTCTCTTTTTCTTTTTCTTTTTGGTTTATAAATTTCGTCCTGACGTTTTCGTTTCGCGCAGTTATTTTTTCTTTGCACAAAACCCAATGGGGCCCGTATAATTGGTATCGCACAAAACTTTTTTAATTAATCCTTAATTAATTCATCAGGAACTTTGCGGACGCTTCCTGAAACGCAGTTTGTTTTTATTTTTTATATTGCTTTCAATTCACTATTTATTCTTTTCTCAAAACTACACTTTAGTAACCAAAAAAAAAACTATATGCAAATTGGATTTTAGAATAAGCTGGACAAAATATTTAAAGTTTTATTTATGTTTTTGTAAAAAATGTGAAAAATTTTGATTAGTTTTTTGTAAGTTTTCAATTTAGAATTTATTAGTTAACAAAAATCTGTACTTCAGATTTTATTTTATTTTCTCAATAGCTCTCAACTGCACTTGTAAACTATACATAAAGTAGTATGATTTTGTTATGTTAATTGATGAAAAAAGGCAGATGAAATATTAAGAAAAGTTTACATAATTATGTAAACTTTGGCGCATCCACGTAGATAGTAAATGCACTAAAAAGAAAGTGCACAATTCATTGAATTAGTTGTAATTAGTTATGTAAGCATTATAAGAAAGTAAACGAAATATTAACAAAAAAAATCAAATTATCTTATATTATATTTAATATTATGTAATTTCATTGAGAAAAAATATGTTAATAAGAATTTTCAAAATTATTAAGTTTAGTGTTATAAAATTATTATTTAAGTGTTATCAAGCATTTCAACAATACCTCCCATAGTGCGTGTAATCGTTTCAGCAAATATCCCGGACTGTTTGAAACCGAACTAAGAATCTATCGCACTTTACTGTATGGAGGAAAATATGCAAATTGGATTGTAGAATAAGCTGCATAAAATATCTAAAGTTTTATTTATGATTTTGTAAAAATGTGAAGAAATTTTGATTAGTTTTCAATTTAGAATTTATTAGTTAAAAAAAAATTTGTACTTTTGATTTTATTTTATTTTCTTAATACCTCTCAATTGCACTTGTAAACTATACATAAAGTGTTTTTGATTTTTATAAATTTTGAAATATAATTGAAATTTTCAATTTTTCATTTATTTCTTTGCACAAACATATATTTCTTCTCATATACTAAAATCTATCTTTAAACAAAGTTTTTTTTTTTTAGAATTATTATACTTGTGTCCTTGAGGCAATGTTGACTTGAAGAATCTCCTTTTTTTATGTGTCGAACGGAACTTTTCTAATTAATCGCAAACGAATTCGGGTTTAAGTAAAAGTTTGGGTTTTTTTTTGTTTGAATTATTTTCCTCGATCGTCTGGAAATGGATGGACAAATATTTGTCTCGCTTCATATTTCCGTCGCCGGATGGAAGTTATTTAGCGCGATGCGAACAATGGGAGGAAGAAATGAAATGACCGCAGAGGATTCATTCGTGTTTTTTTTTGCTTGTTTGTGTGGATCCAGATTTTTAAGTTTATCTGTTTGGATGGATACGAGAGTATACTTCCAAACAGTTACATCCGATCAATTTATCTCCGGGATAAGTTTTACTGCTCCGAATACGTATGTATGTAAGAGACAGAGGACTTCGATCCCGACAATAAAAGTCCTGGAGATGTGGAATCAATAGAACGAAGACTATACGGACGAAGCAAATATGGGTCCAGAACTGCTTTATAAATTTTGAATATCGAAGAGCCAACTAGAGATAAAAAGTTTTATATAAATATATATAAATAAACAAAAAAAAAAGCATTTCCCCTACAAGCCTGTCAAGCCCTTTGGCTTAATTTGCGGACACGCTTTAGCATGCGACACGGAGTCTGCAAACACTCACGGTAAAACATTAATTAACGCGAAACTGCCGGAGCTCTTTTCAAGTCACACACACAAACATCAACGTAGTCCTTGCAGCTACAAAAACAAAAAAAAAACAAACTCCATTCCTCCACTCCCTTCAAATTGCCATCTCACCGTCTATTTATCAAATCTTATTCACAAAACATACAAACTTGAGGTATAATTAATGTTTCGCTGTTGCCATATAGATTTTACTTTCTTTATTCATTGTGTGTATGCAGCAAAAAAAAATAAAAAGTATTCGGAAGAATTAGCTGGATTGCTTATTCGGGATGACGCGGAATGGCCGGACTTTACGAGCGTCCGGATTTTATCGGTTTATTTTCCGGACTTTTACTGCCTTAATCACGGCCCCGAATTTAATTCACCGGAATTACCTTGTATAACAAACGGACGTTCACGTTGACATACACTGTCCGGAGTATCAGCACAAAAAAAAAAGATAAAAAATATCCGCATCACACAAATTTGCAACTATCTATATAAAGCATTTATTCCACTATTCAATTACATCGAGTTATTACGTTCTAACGGCAGTATCTATTGCACGTACAATTCTATAGTTTCATATGAATTGAGAAAAATTGAAATTAGAACGTTCGAAAAAGCAGTGTTTTTACATTTCATTGATTTACTCGAAAAGTATAATACATAGAATGAGTCCAAAAGATGCATACCGTTTGGCTGTAATTCGTGTTC
>NW_017099495.1:0-31677 GCF_001412225.1 Nicrophorus vespilloides
AATCGACATAGAATTGTTTCTATAATTACTGAAAATGTAAAAATTCTTGAATTCGTTGTTTATTCATTCAATTTCATAACTTTTCATAACAAAAGTTTCCAATCCACATAGAAAAATAATTCAGGAAAACGTATTCTATAATAATTACTGAAAATGTTGAAATTCTTGAAAAAAAAGTCAATAATTATTGATGTAAAACTTCTCAATAAAACGTTAATAAAATTTACAAACTTTTAATTTTTACTTAATGATTAATAAAAAATGTATTTAACTAAAGTTTCTAATTGACAAATTTAATTAAATATTAAAGAAGTAAAATTTCTTGACAAATACAAATCTATGTGTTTTTCATTCAAAATAATATTTATTAATTGTATCTTGATAAATTTATAATCTAAAATTAGTTAAAAAAAATGCAGTTTAATACAAAATCGATATAAAATTATAACTCTCGTCTTTTCCTCGTTTTCATCCTTCTTTTAAACACGTCTATTCAATTTATTTTCATTGCCTCTGATAATGGCTCCGACAATTTCGGTTTAGAACTTTGTACGCGACGAAATGGCTTAATGCCCCTTTTATATTGCAAAATATACATTTCTCGAGTTTCATGATTCCCCCCTTCTTTTCTTTAGGTTCCTATACTCGATGGCTCTGCATAAATACGACATACACACATATGGACCTGGCATAATATTCGTATAAATCACATATTTTTTCCCAACTCGAAATATACATTTCTATTATACAATTTTTTCTTCTACCACCGTGAAGCCAGAGGTAATGCATTTCATTCAATGTGCGACGTTTTTTCCCTTCCAGCATTATTTAAACGAGACGCAATAAAGTTGTGTTGTGCTTTTTTTTTATTCTTCAAATTGCGCTTGTATTTAAAGTTCTCCAAGTTGACATTTCTCTTGGGGACCTTCAACGTGTTAAGTGTTATTCCAATAACGCACGAAACGCCATAAAGTAAATGCCTTTTTTTCTAACGTAATTCATTATTATTTATTAATACAAGCTGGAAGAATCGATTTGCTGCGGATGGTAAAAGGTTTTGGTGGAGGAAGGAAAGTAAGAAAGAGATGTCGTGTAATTGCGAATAAAGCTTTCCTAGTCGAGGACATAGTCGATTGAATGCGAACTAGATTACTATGCTAAACCAGGCCACAACTTTGGTATTCTTAAGATATGTAAATCCTCAACATCTAGACCAATTGCCATTACACCTAAAACCGCCCTTCCAACCCAGCTCGAATCCCTCTGCAGAAGCGTTTACCAGTTCGCTGGAGGGGGATGAGGGGGTTGGCGGCTCTATTCCATTTCCGGGAATGCAAATATTGCCATTCAACCGGCAACCAAATTGCATCGTAAACTTTGGACACGAGGAATTAATACCACAACAAAAATAGATGGAACATCATTGAATATTTGCTGGATTCCGAGAAGATCGTTCCATCCAATTCCAATTGTATTCATCTCATCAAAAACATAAGAAGAAAAACATAAGTTCAATTAAAAGAAAAATTAATCATAGAAGAAATCAACATCATTTTCAATTTACTTTTATCAAAGAAAATTTCTAATGAGAAACATTATAATTTCAATTTAATTACTTTCATTCAAATTTTATAGGAAAAGTGACTAATTATTGTTTTATGTATAAAGTAAACATCAAAGATAATGAGAAAATGTTAATAAAAAGGGAAATGTAATGAAAGGAAAATGTTTTTTGCAAATATTTTCCTGAAAAACTAATATAAATAAAATATAAATTTGTTTATTCATTCAATTTCATAACTTTTCATAATTTAAGTTTAGAATCGATATAGAATTACTGAAAATGTTGAAATTCTTAAAAAAAAATACAAATTTTTTTATTCATTCATTTTCCTAATTTTTCATAATTTAAGTTTAGAATCGACATAGAATTAATTCTATAAATACTGAAAATGTTGAAATTCTTGAAAAAAAAGTCAATAATTATGGACGTAAAACTTCTCAATAAAAATACGTTGACCAAATTTACAAATTTTTAATTATTACTCAATGATTAATCTAATAAAAAATGTACTTAAGTTAAGTTTCTAATTGACAAATTTAATTAAATATTAAAGAAGTAAAATTTCTTGATAAATTTCCATTTTTTATAAAATTATTGTTTTATGTATAAAGTAAACATCAAAGATAATGAGAAAATGTTAATAAAAAGTGGAAATGTAATGAAAGGAAAATGTTTTTTTGCAAATATTTTCCTGAAAAACTAATATAAATCAAATATAAATTTGTTTATTGATTCATTTTCATAACTTTTCATAATTTAAGTTTAGAATCGATATAGAATTACTGAAAATGTTGAAATTCTTGAAAAAAAAGTCAATAATTATGGACGTAAAACTTCTCAATAAAAATACGTTGATCAAATTTACAAATTTTTAATTATTACTCAATGATTAATCTAATAAAAAATGTACTTAAGTTAAGTTTCTAATTGACAAATTTAATTAAATATTAAAGAAGTAAAATTTCTTGATATTTTTCCATTTTATATAAAATTATTGTTTTATGTATAAAGTACATCAAAGATAATGAGAAAATGTTAATAAAAAGGGAAATGTAATGAAAGGAAAATGTTTTTTGCAAATATTTTCCTGAAAAACTAATCTGCATCCTGTGGGAATGAGTAAATATTGAATAGCCTGGGTGTGAGAAAAGAGCTTCTTGAAACGCATATGGGAAAAGCGAATGTGCACAGCACATACGTATCGTCAGATTTTCCGGCTGAAATATGCTTTGATGTGTGTAGGACATTAAGCTTTCCCAGAGGCAGGACATAACGTTCATGCATTTTTTAAAAATCCAGAGAAAACAAGGCTCCAGAAATAATAATAATAAAAAAAAAGAGAAGAGAAAAAGGCAGCCTTTTCGAGAAAAGGAGGAAGAAAATGGTATAGAAAGAGGAAAGAACCTGCGGAAAACGCTTAAAAAATGCACAACGCACCAAATCCCCAAATGGATTTAGAGCGGAAAATCCGCTTACGGTAAGAAGCAAGACCCATAATGGATTTATTCCGAGAATTGGCTGCAATATCAAATGCAATTCTTCCGACGTTTAATGTTTCATAAATTCCTGGATTCCTCCAACTGTTTCCACCGCTCATATAACAATAATAATAAACATTTGACCATAACCGTATGCATACATCAGAAATAAATTGAAGCCATTTCCGCTTTCTACAATCAGAAAAAAAAAACTTCCTAACCTGTTTAAAGAAAAGACTCTATTTCAACTATAGTGTAGAAAACTCATCTTAACATGAAAATGTGTATTACATTCGAATTTTATGTACGTTTCGGTACGTGAATGGAGCAGAAATAAAATCATTACAGGAAAAAAAAACAATTTTAAAAATCAATTCCATCCGTATGCAAACAATTTTGGCTGTCGGATCCTGTACGTTTCGCAAAACAGAACGTAACTGAAAAATAGGAAAAAACTAATAAAAAAAACCTGAAAATACGGAGAGTTTTGTGTATAAATTCCAGCGATGAAATCAAATGAAAATATCCACGTTCTCGTTGGTACGGAATTATTATTAAATAACGTAAAACCATCCTATATCTGTATTACGTGAAACCGACAACAAAAAAAATTGTTTGAATAAAAAAAATAATGATTTTATTTATTTTTTTGTGTGTGTGTAAAATATGAAGAGTTGTGGTAAATCGATTATGTGGTAATCCTGGACAAACAGAGATTCAACCCTCTCGTCCATTCAAAGTTATCTTTATGAAATGTGAAGTCCCCTTTAATATGCCTCATCACGTATCCCAAAACCCCCTGAAAACACGCTTTCAGATTTTTATCAGCTAGTTTCAGCGAGACGCATAGAGATAACTTATCTAGGCAGTTTGCTCCTCGTATGTGTGATCAAGGCCGGATATTTGTATCAATGTTCAATTAAAAGTCCTCCCCCTACACTGACAAGAGGGTACAACAAACACGTCGATAGATAACATGGAAAATCCAACTACAAACATACAAGAAGATAGTGCGAATGATGATAGAACGAAAACGCTGAAAAATGGGTTTTACCGTCGGTGGGTAATTAGAGCACTTTCCGCAACCGCCAAGGGATGCTAATTCGAAGCCGGATTCTCAAAGATTTACACTGCAAAAGGGATTTATGTGCGCTTCGAGATAGATGGGCTCTTTCACCGCGAAAACCGGAATTAATACAAATATATATATATAGAAAAATAAATGTTGGTAATGAAATACAGCCGTTTCGAAAAGAATCCCAAATACGCACTCCAGAAATGTCGGAGGGTAGGAAAAAAAATTACATAATAGGGGTGGGCTTGTAAATAGCGTACATAAACACACACACCCCCACAGGATCTGCCGACACCCTCTCTCACTCTCCACACCCCCACGCGATACCATAAATCGTGATCGCGTCACTTCCGCTTCCGTCGCGCACACATTTTTTCAGCATTAATATTTCACCCGGTTTCCCGGACCAAATAATAAATCGACAATAAATATTCGCAATTTGGCTGCAAAACTTTCCGCATCCAACTGTTTCGTTTTACATTCCTCCACTTACCAACGTCGAAATTCAATCATTGCTCAAATTCTAGACATACCTCAAATATTTTATTTATATATTTAAAAAAGATGTATAAATCGACTTATATTTCTTATATAAAATACATAAATCAAATCACATATTTCTAGTTATTATTTTCGTCAACTTTGACAGCTTATTATAGGAGAACTATAAATATCACAGATCTAGCAATAGATTCATTAGAAAGGTCATAGCTTTATCTTGTGATCTAGCGTGGTTGTCGAGTAATTAAATAAAATAATACATTGAAAAATGGTGATTTAGAAAATATAGTTTTATAAAAATTTCTATGATGATGTGTGAATAAGATAAATACTTCGTTTTCAATGATTTGATGCGGTATTCATTTCATAGAGTTTCCAGTGAGGAATTTTCACCGTTCAAGAAATATGGAGAAGAAATGTGTAGAAGCGAAAGAAGGTCGCATAAGCCAGATACCGAATTGATAGGAAATCGAAGCCCGAAAAGGGTTTGACCCGTATTCCTCGCAGACCCGGGGACGGACGCAAATTGTACGGGACCGAATTCCATTTTGGGGTCGTCACCGCACAGAGTGAACAAAAAAAAATAGCCGAGGCAACAATTCGATTATCTCCCAACAACGCTAATTGAATCGATCCGAATCCTCGGACAAAGGAAGAAGCAACAAGAGGACCGAGCAAAGCTATTACCAAACAAGGATACGAATTAAAGCTGGCGTGGAAACGTAATCAGTTAAAGGTTTCGTTGATTCCTTGATAATTGTATGAGTTGTCAAATAACGTTATATATTTATATTACATAAAATTAGTATATAGAAACATTAGTATTATTACTTAATGCAAATTAGAGGATTGCAGATTGAAATGATCATTATTAGATTTTGTCAAAATATGTAGTTTTTTTTGTAATTTACATTAAACTTTGATATAAAAATAATGCATTATTATTAACTTAAAAATATATTGTAAAATCGAATTTATAAAAAATATTTCTAATTTATTTAAAAAATTAAGAAAAATTACGTTTTTTTTTTTAATTATTCAAAAAAAATTTCAAACAAATAATAGAATAATAATAATTGTATAATTTGATACTTAAAACACAGAAATGTATTCAGTTTTGCTCGGAGTTTAATGGACATTATACGACCGTTCTAAAATTACAAAGACTTTGAAGCATGATTAATTAACAATTTTGGAACGAAACAACCCTTTCCTCGCTCATCCAAAAGGATCTCAACGTAATTTTAATATGCCGGGACGTAAATTTTACGTACCCCCACGAAAAGAATTTTTGGAAATCTTTCAACCCCTTTACGCGTGTCATTCCGTAGGCAATTAAATCATGTTTGCTGTTGCCTTACGACGCACTTTGTTGCGTAATTAAATTTCTCGGCGCCGTGTTCCCAAGATTCACGTGAAACCGTTATATAACTGTTAATTCTTCTTTCGCCGCCGCCGCCGAATCTCCCTTTTCTCCCTTTTTCCATCATTACCGTGAGGGATGTAATTTCATATTTAGCGCCGTTGCGTTTACGACGCGCCAGGGAATTTATTTTTTTACTCAAGATTTCTTCTTCGCCCCCCGTCCCCCTTTTTTTTTTATTGTTTCCACTTATTTTCGTTCGTCGGGAATAAATTCGAAAAGTTTCGTCTCGCGGCTCCGACCGTAATAAATGAGAGGAGACGCCGTTCACGACTTTTCCTCCTTATGACTTACTTTCTTCTTTCTTTCTTTCTTACACACACACAGCTTATCCTTCAATGAAATGAAAAAGGAGAAGAAGAAAAAATAAAGATGGGGGCCAAGGGGGCCGCCCACCTCGTTTCATTTTTATTTCTTCCGGTAGTTTTTTGAATGATTGCATTTGTTCAGAAACGGCCCTCAGGAAGCGAAAGCCCGAACGAAATACAAGTCGAGGAATGTTACATTCCTTTTGTAAACCCCCGCGCTTTGTCGCAGTTCAATTTCGAAAATATTACAAGTTTAATATTTTTCAGTTCTTTGTCAACAGAATTTAATTACTTACTATAAACGCAGCAAACGCTCTTTCATTTTTTTTTTATAACTAAGGCAGACTTGAAGTTTGGAAACTTACCTAAAACAAAAGAAAACACATAAATTAGATCATTATAAGAAAGAAACATTAATTTTAATTAGAAAATTTTCATAGAAAACAAACTTTCAAATTTATTTTTTAAATGCATATGATTATGCAATAAAATCATAAAAAAGTTTATTACTTTTCGAGTTATTAACGAAAAACTGAAAACATCCATTTTTTGGCTAATTCAATTCACTTTTTTTCCAATTTCTACAGCTCATAGCAGGCGACTCGGCAGCAGTACGAAGATACCAGTAGGATCATTGGAAAGGTGAGAACATTACGTAACTTTTGTTACATAAAAAGTTGCGCAACGCTTGCGTGCATCTGATTATGCAATAAATATACAAGAAAATATTGTAATTAAAACAGGATTAACTATAAGTTAATTTAAATAGTCAATTAATTGTAAGTGTGGGGGTTGTGTGAAATGAGTAACAATAATGTAAATCTGATACAATCTAAGGGCGTTCCATTTTCATGATAATAAGGCACTTTCGAAAATTAGGAAATTCCGTGTTATTATCAGAGGCTTGAAGAAAAGAAATACGTATTAGAAAAGGGCGCCCCGAATTTATGCTACAATAGACTAGGTGCGAGCAATTAGCCTTAGAATATCGTTAATTGCGTACGAAAAAAAAACGAACAAGAGGGTTGAAGAAAATGAAAATAAATAACAAACCGAGGAATAAGTAGAAAAGGGCTCACGCGAGGCGGTGGTACTAATGAAATTCGTCGTGGGGGAAGAGGTGGACCCGACACAAAAGGTTTGCCCGGCCCAGAATTTATTTAGATCCGTTTCCCCCCTTTTGTAAATGCAACTACAGGGACTAAGGACAACAGCCGTGTCGTGCTGTTGGAAGGAACCGACGTTGGGGAAGGAGAAAAAAAATAAGTTTAATTTATGTTGCATAAAAATCGACGTCCGTAGTTGTAGCTGAGGCCAAGTTCGAGCCCGTCGAGAGCAACAGATTATCCCGGAACTTTGGAGGAAGAAAAAGGGATTGGGGGTGGCAAAAGTGTATGTACACCCTTAACTCACGAACGAAGGTTTTTACATAAATATGCGTTTATAGAGAGAAACTATCAATTGGAGCTCTTTGTTTTCCTTTACTTTTTTTGTTGCCCTTTACTTTAGCCGGGTGATTTATACCTGACGATACGATCGTAATTACCTAGGCTTATCCATCGCACGCATGTCTTCAGCATGGAAGGCTTTACCTCTCCGAAACGGCTGCCTTTATGGACGCGAATTTAATAATCATAAAACTGTAATGTATTATTTTATGCAGATTATACCCGCAGATATAATTAGCTGCTGTTACCTTAAGCCACATACTATATTCATCTATATGCAATTTTCATATAATATACAGAATAATACACTTGGTTCTCTTTTTATGCGGTAGATACGTTCCACAGGAAAACGCATATAAATAAATCGCACAAAAAAGGACTAGACACACGTATAAAAATAAAGGATACGTTCCATAATTTTTTAAAAACTAAATCAATGAGTTACAATATACCGAAAATCGCATAAAAAAGGGTTTATTAAATTTCAGAAAAATAATTAGTCTTACTATATTCTTTCTGAAATGTTTATTCAGAATTTTATAAAAACGTTAACAATCACAAACAAGTTTATTAAATTTCAGAAAAATATAATTAACATATTCCTTCTAAATTTATATGGAAAAATTTTACAAAAAAAAATACTGAAAATTTTTATGAAAGTTAATCTTTCTTCACATTTTTTTCTTTAGAATTATCGTCGCTATATGAGAGTGTTCGGCATAATTTGCGAACTTGTTCGAAATCACTTTCATCACTAGAAGAGATAGTCAGCATATCAGATCTATGTCCTGAAGATAATGATTATTCACAAGTAAAATTAGTCTCAACTTCGCATGTTGATTTTTCGGAATTATCATCTTTGCCAATTTGTGTCAAAACGTGTCAAAATGGCCTAAAATAGTTATTTAAAAAAAATGCTTCTTAAAATAAAAACCGCATAACTTCAAAACCTTGCAATAATTTCGCATTTATTCACTGCAATTTATTAAAGCATTACATAATCAAAGTTCGATACAAAAGTAAATTCATCAATTTCCTTATTTAACAATAAATCCAAAATCTAACAAGAAAAGTAATAGTAGAAATGTATTGTATGTATTGTATTGTAATGTTTGTGAAATAAAATTAATTTTATCATCCAAAATTATCTATTATTCAACAATTTTATTAACTTTTTTAATTGTAAATTTGTTAAATTTCTTAATATTAAAATGTTAGTTTCTCAACAGTTTTATATCTTATTAATTAGAAATCATAAATCATTAAATAAAAAATATAAAAATCAATATGAAAAGTACCATTATGTAAGAAAAATTGAAGAAAAATTGTGTTTTGTGAAATAAATCAAGTTATAGATTCAAAATATTCAATCAAATTATTACGATAGAAAAATAAATTCCCACAAGAACAAAAAATATTTTCGTGTAAATGAAAATGTAAATAAAATATTTGATAATTAATTATTTATATATAATTACAAACTAACCAAAGTAATTTGTTATTATTGAATTTATTTAATAAACAAAAATGTTGTATTATTGAAAATTTACAATAAATTCAATAAACAACAATTCAATGCGAATTTACATGAATAACATTGACATGGGTGCATTTAAATTAATGAAAATAATACGTTTACAAAATATTTCACACAAATGGTTTCGTAAAACCATTGCATTTATTCACTGCAATTTATTAAAGCATTACATAATCAAAGTTCGATACAAAAGAAAATTCATCAATTTTCTTATTTAATAATAAATCCAAAATCTAACATGAAAACTAAAACTGGAAATGTATTATAAAATAAAATTAATTTTATCATCCAAAATTATTCATTTTTCAACAATTTTATTAACTTTTTTAATTGTAAATTTGTTAATTTTCTTAATATTAAATTGTTAATTTCTCAACAGTTTTATACCTTATTTTATTAAATAAATTGCAAATCATTAAATATAAAAATTAATATGAAAAGTATCATTATGTACGAAAATTTGATGAAGTATTGTGTTTTGTAAAATAAATTATGTTACTTCAATCAAATTATTACAATAGAAAAATAAATTCCCACAAGAACAAAAAATATTTTCGTGTAAATGAAAATGTAAATAAAATATTTGATAATTAATTATTTACATATAATTATAAACTAACAAAAGTAATTTGTTATTATTGAATTTATTTAATAAACAAAAATGTTGTATTATTGAAAATTTACAATAAATTCAATAAACAACAATTCAATGCGAATTTACATGAATAACATTGACATGGATTCATTTAAATTATTGAAAATAATACGTTTACAAAATATTTCACACAAATGTTGTCATTCGGTTTCGGTGGAATTGTAACAAATTAATCGAGCAGATTAGGGGTGGCGTAAAATCGCGAGCGCAAGTTACGTAACGGGGGGATGTGGGTGACGGTGAAAAAGCTTTCAGTGAATGAAATCAATTCCCCTCGCTGCGAGATTTTACGTAATGTATTGAATCAACATCGAATTGTTGTCGGATGAGCAATGGGATTGTGCCCCTAATAAATGCGGTGTCCGCATTAGCCGTATGATGGATCACCATCAACGATTTACATTGGATATTTCCCAAAAAAAAAGTGGATAAATCCAATACAGAAGCGCCGTGTAGTAGCAACAGCTGCAATTACAGTGAATGCTTTCTTGGTGGATGCGCCGGGTTATTTACAAACTGCAGCTGTTTCATCCATCGATAAATCGATTAAATTTATTGAACGACAATCAAAATAAATCTTATAAACATTAATATTGGATATTTTATTATTGAGTTGTTCTTTTTGTTTTGGAGGAAAATGACTTTTTCCATCGATAATGTAACACGTTGCTCGATGGAAAAACGAGGTGATGGGGCAAATGCAATTTCGCAGCCCTTACACAGGATCTTATTAGGTTCCATAAGACATAAGTTTAATATACTAGTAAACTCTTGAGCGTTCCGAAAATTTCAAATCTTAAACTCGTTTCACGATCAAACGGGGCCATAAAAGGCAAACGCAATACTACTCTCACATATACATATTTTCATGAAAGTTCTTCAAAAAAATTTCAATTATATAATGTTTACTTTCGAGCGCAATTAGTTTAGTTGAAAGTGGTGCAGTTTGTTTCCAATAACGTCGACGTTTTATGCAGCATTAATTATTCAATGGTATAGAGGAACTCGTGCAAATATTTGAGGAAAACGAATGGCAATGGTGCGGGGATAAGGGTTGGGGGTGCGTCAAAGTATAAAAGCTCAAAGGGCTGTAATTCTATTTCTTTCCTTCTTGCCACAAGCGCGCATCCACGGCATATCCACAATACACATTTTACCTTTGCCTTAATGCATAATTCAGGGAAGTCGTGGAGGAGGGTAGTCGTCCTGGATAACGTTTACTGCGCGCAGGTTGTACAAGGGCGGAGGACTACGAGGCATAATCGAAATATAATTCCGTTATATTCTAAAGCGCGTTTTAATGTACAAAACGTATTCCATGAATTATTAAATGAGCGAGCAGAAAAGATGTGCTCGAGGAGAAAAAGCTACAGGAAGGAAGGACGAAGGTTGCTATATAATAAAATGAAATCAAATAAAAGCGAAAACGAAAACAAGCAGGATTTTCCACTCGTATTCCGGCTGTCTGTAACGACTTTAATGAAAAAGGAATCACCCCTTTTTTTTATTCTCGTCTTTTTTTTTTTGCCAGTCGAGTCTAATAAGGGATGGACGATAATATTGCAATATGTATTCAAAATCGGTGCTGCCTGCATAAGCCCCCCTATTATAAAACCCTTTTAATACACCCAATTTGTCCCAGCATCGTTTATAAAAGAATAAAAAATCGCCTCCCTTTTAATCCTTCGTCTCTTTAAAAAAATATATTGCAAATCTCTCATACAAAATAATCAAACGCTTGCAGTTTTCATACAAGTTTTTATATTTTCATTACAGCTTTACAATAAATGTAATTTCATAGTTTTATTTACGTAATTTATTTATTTTCATTCAACAAAAGAGTAAATATTTAAATAATAATTAATATTATATTTATGTAGAAGAAAAAAAATTTGAATTGAAAATATTTTTTAGTGATTTTTTAAATTTTATACATGATTCAAAGAGTATACAACTTCTTATATATAATTATTATTACGTAATATTAATTAATGTTCAAGAAATAGTCAGTTACAGCAAAGAAATCATGTCTTCGTTTTTTATTCAATTATTCGATAATTACCTAATATAAGTAGATCATATAATATTAAAATTAAAGACAAAACTATGACTTTTCGAATGAACCTATTGTTAATTTTGTGTTATTAACCATTTCCTCGTAATGTGCTGTCAAAGTTGATCAATAGAAATCTTCCAATAATTAATTAATTATTAATATGTACTAATTTACAAAATAAAAACACTTCACATTCTATTGAATTATTCTATAATAACGTAAGATAATTAGATGAAATAATATTCATATTAAGGACAACCTTTCTAATGAACCTATTGATAGTTTTGTGTTCTTAACCGTTTTCTTGTAGAGTGATGTCAAATTTGAGCAAAAAAAATGAAGAAAAGAAGAGATCTTGTCTTTACATTTTATTTAATTATTCGATAAAAACAAAAGATAATTAGATCATATTATATTCGTATTAAAGACAAAATTATAACCTTTTTTATGAACCTATTGCTAATTTTGTGTTATAAACCATTTTTTGTAGAGTGATGTCAAAGTTGAGCAATAAAAATTAAAAAAAAGAGATCTTGCCTTTACATTTTATTTAATCATTCGATAACAACATAAGATAATTAGATCATATTATATTCTTATGAAAGCCAAAATTATAACCTTTCTAATGAACCTATTGCTAATTGTGTGTTGTTAACCATTTTCTTGTAGAGTGATATCAAAGTTCAGCAATAAAAATGAAAAAAAAGAAGAGATCTTGTCTTCACATTTTATTTAATTATTCGATACAGAGAAAAGATAATTAGATCATATTACATTCGTATTAAAGACAAAATTATGACCTTTCCAACAATTCTATTATTCATTTTATGTTCTTAACCGTTTTCTTGGAATATGTTGTCAAAGTTGAGTAATAAAAATCTTCCAACAAATAATTACTGGTTACTATGTAGTCATTTATAAATTAAAAACACGTCTTCAAATTTTTCCTAATTATTCGATAATAACATAAGATAATTAGACCACGTTATACTGGTATTAAAGACAAAGCTATGACCTTTCTAATAGACATATTGCTAATTTTGTGTTATTAACCATTTTTTCGTTGTGAACAATACAAATCATCCAATAATTTGTCAATTTTTTTTCAAAAACAATTATTGAAAACTTATAGATTAACTAGAAAACTATATCTTTTATCGATTAACGAAATCGTTGCAAATAATAATAAAAAAATATTTCTATATGAAAAAAAAAGAATGAAATTTACTTTTTGTATACAAGCTCTCTTACGTAATGTTAATTAATGATAAAAATATACGTAAAAAAATATTTTGAACAGTGAATTTACTAACAAATGTTAAGAATAGATTGTGGAAATAAAAAAATGTACAAATTAGATGGAACCAAATGGTATCAATCATCTCTGACAGTTCGCCTAATTATTTCTAGGCAGTATTAAGTATGAAAAATCGCTTCGCGTTTGAAGGATGATTAATAGGGTAGGAGGTAGGTATGCATATTATAATCTCGAGGATAATCGGCGCTAAAAGGATGCCCGGGCCAATTGACTCTAACGATGCGTGCCTTTTGTTGGATGGATACCGTGTCAGGCATTTTGTTTGTGTGCATTTTTTATTTTTATAATTGGACGACATTTAGAAGAGAGGCGAGAGCCGTAATGCATCGTGATTAAAAGTCTTGGCAGTGTCCGAACGACCTCATCACTAATTATACAATAGGCAAATTCTTGGAATAATTAGAGCAATATATATTCAGGCGGCTTTTACGCAACGCTAGCTCGCAGTAAATAATATTTTCAACAACAACAAGAAATAAAATTAATGAATGGAGTTTACGTGATCCGGTGATTTTAAGCTGTGTATAAATAGGTTTGTGTTAGAAAAAGGGCTCGGAAAACCGAACGATTATGCTGCGCGAACAAACAGTCCTGAGACGCTAAGGGAATTATATAATTACGCTCATTGCCTGTTTATACAACAACATCGCGATCTTGAGAATTAGCGAGAAGTGCGGAAAAGCGGCGAAAACCCGGAGGAAATTGGTTCATATTTTCGGCGCCGAAACTTGTCTGGGAGCTAAGGTACCCCCGTTAAATGCTTTACTTACAGGAATTACGACCAGCTACTCTCTTCACATGTTCATACCTAGCATCCACCTAAGCCTCTTACAATTTCAACCAATCGAATTAAGAGCGAAGAAATTATGTAACGCTCTTATTTACAAACGTCTCTGCTATAAACAAGACTGAAGAGTCTTGAAATCTTAATGTTTAAAATTATTTATTAGCAATAAAAGTAATGAGAAATATTATTAAAATTTTAATTCTAAATATAAGCGATTTTACAATTAATTAATTGAAAAACGCTAATGATTGCAAATAATTAATGAAATCTTATTTGGAAAATCAAATTAAAAAATTGTATTCTAATGTTCATTATGAAAAATATTTAATTAATAATCAATTATAGTCAAGAATCTTATAAAAAATCAATACTAATTAGTCATGAAACCAATCAACAATCTGAGAATAAAATCTTTTTGAATTATTTATTTAAAAAACCATGATAAAATCTTAGCAATATAATTAATAATAAATTTTAATTACTAATGAAATAACGTTTCTAATTAATTGAAAAACCATAATGAAGAAATTATTGCAAATAATTATAAATAATACAAGTAAATATAAAAAAAATGTATTTTAATGTAAATTATTAAAGTTAATTAATTAATAATCATTATAATTTAGTCAAAAAAATTAAGCCAATAAAAATTGCAGATATACTAATATTATACTAATGAGTATAATGAGTATTTTTTTCTTTGTTAATGAAGGCAATTGTGAAACTCTTTCAATATAATATGGATTGGACCATTTCGTAAATTGGGCTTGGAGAATGGGAGGTAATGGAAGAATCGATATTAATCACTTAGGCTTTGGGGACCACATCTCACATATTCACAACCTAATACCTCTTTCTCTCTTTCTCCCTAAGCCTCGAAATTGAATTGGAAGAAATTCCTCTCCTTTTTATTATTAAATTCAATCCAATTCCCTGAACTATTAAATATATAATTTTATATCATGCAAAAAAAAATTCAAAAACTTATCATTATTATTATTACAATTTATATTGATAAGAAAACAATATATATTAAAAAAAAAGGTGTTAATAAATGTTTTTCCATATTTTTGCGTTTAGTACAGGAAAACAGTAATATAGAAAGTATTCATACTAGTACTTGTGATTTGTGATTGTCGAAAATATTTACTGAAACGTGAAATCACTGAATTTTGGGACTGTTAAAAAACGCTTTTTTTTCATTTTTGAACGCTTATTTTCTTTTAGAGTGATGTCAAATTTGAGCAATAAAAATGAAAAAAAAGAGATCTTGTCTTTACATTTCATTTAAATAAATCGATAACAACAAAAGATAATTAGATTATATTATATTCGTATTAAAGACAAAATTATGACCTTTTCAATGAACCTATTGCTAATTTTGTGTTCTTAACAGTTTTCTTGTAATATGTTGTCAAAGTTGAGCAATAAAAATCTTCAAATAAATAATTATTGGTTAATATGTAGTCATTTATAAATTAAAAACACGTCTTCAAATTATACTTAATTATTTGATAATAACATAAAATAATTAGATCACGTAATACTGATATTAAAGACAAAGCTATGACCTTTCTAATAGACATATTGATAATTTTGTGTTATTAAGCATTTTCTCGTTGTGAGCAATACAAATCATCTAATAATTTATCAAAATTTTTTCGAAAACAGTTATTGAAAATTTATAGATTATATAGAAAACTACAAAACTATATCTTTTATAGATTAATATAAGAATCATAACGAAATAATAAAAAAAAAATTATATATGAAAAAAACTTTACAATTTACTTTTTGTTGAATTGGAAGAAATTCTTCTCCTTTTTATTATTAAATTCAATCCAATTCCCAGAACTATTAAATATATAATTTTATATCCTGCAAAGAAAAATTCAGAAAAAAACTTTACCTTATCATTATTATTACAATTTATATTGCTAAGAAAACAATATATATTTTTGAAAAAAAAATTGAACACCAATTTCAGGAAAACGGTAATAGATATAAATCTGATTTTCTAATGAGAGTCTAAAGATTCAACTTATATGTTGTTGAGATATTTACTGAAATATGAAGATACTGAATTTGTAAAAATAAAACGTTTTTCATTTTTGAACTCTTACAGATGCATCACTGTGAAAGTTATATAAAACAATCTGCATATGTACAGTAACATTCAATAATCTAATATTATAAAGGAATTTACAAAAAATATTTAAATATTGATTATTATATAATTAGAAACTGATTGAAGCTGCGAATTCCACTGGATGCGGCAGTATCGTATTACCTAAGTTGTGTGTTTCGTCAGGCGTATTACGTAAGGGCGGATCATGGTCGGTGATGGATGATTACCCTCTCTCCCTGCGCAATTTTTGCATCCATCAGCATCCAACAGCTATGCTTCACTTTGTTTACACACAAATTGAGCTTGTTTGCGGGGAATTAGGCTTCGAATTAGCCGTTAACGCCGTTGTGGCACCGCGGGCCGCCCGCTTCCCACTTCGAGAGAGCTAAAACATCCCCCGTTTCCTTCCTCTTACGCCAACCGATCGCTAATACTTTCCGCAGCTTAAATACTTAAGATTCCAACAAAGTAATCTCAAGCATACAAGTTTTAAAAATAATATATGTATGGATTGAAGACTCTTAATCCTTCCACTATTTAAAACTTTATATACACTAAAATACATCTCAACCAAGCATCAAAGACCCGGGGTTAACTAACATCCAAAAAAAATTATATAATTGATCAAAAATTTTGTATTTTAAATATTTTGTGCGTCAATATGAAATTTTTCATATCATTATTATTTATTTTCAGTATTTATTGAAAACAAAATACATTTTGAAGCTTGAAAAAATATGAATCCGTTAGCGTAGTTGTACATCATTGAGCAGAAATGGGAATACGCGTGTTGTTGTTTTCTGTACAAATATTTTGTCCGGATTATAATTAGGCTTCAAAAGAGCGAGCGTTCTCGATCCGCGGTAAACACATATTGGATAATTTGCTAACTGAAATTTCGAAAAGCCAACAAAAAAAAGAGTTTGGAGATGAAAAAGCAACAACAACAACACCAAAAAAAAAGTGCTAAACCTGTAACCAGAGGTTGCTATAATTAGATCGAAACGGTCGGTGGTATAAATATAGAAAACTCGCGACCGAAAGTGTCCTCTCTCTGTCTGTCTTTCCTATCTCATCTACAAATCTTATCCTAGAGGTGGCACAGAGCGAGTGGGAAGGACGGAGGACTGACATTTGCCATACTGTAATTAATTAGCGTTACACATGCGGAAAATTGAAAGAGAAATTCAACTCTTTCATTTTTGACTCCTTATTAACTTTAGTTTTGTTTTTACTTCTTCATCTTTTGGAATCCTTCCGCAATATTCTAATATCGACGAGTTCACTGAAATTTCATTTCAAGCTAATTTCCGCCCCACTGACCATCCTCTTCTCATAATTCCAGTAAAACAACCCTTCGAATAAATCCCAATTTTGCCCCCATCTCTACTTCGGATGAATACAGCAGCGAAAGGCGCAATCTTACGCAGCAGGAAATTAAAATTAACTCTCGAAATAAAATTCTTGTTAAACACTCATAAAACGTCTAGTGTTATTAAATTCCGTTACTATTACAAACCTCCGGTCATGTCTAAAAAGGAAGACAGAATAAGTGAGAGACAGACAGAGTGGGAATGCTTTTAACGTAAAAGATTAAAGTGAGAGAGGAATACAAATTCGAAACAGGTTAGAAAATATTCATTTCCTGTTTCCGCACTTTCATTGTTTCACTTAATAACTGGCGTTTCCGTTTACGACTTTTACAAGCAATAAAACGGAGAGACAAAAAGATGCTGGATTTAATTAGCGTTTCAGTTTAAGAAAACCCTTCCTAACCTAAACTGCAATTACGCTCCTAGTTATTGCGATGGTAAATATTTAACTACACACTATCATAATCACACCTATTTTCGTTCAGCTCGGTTTCGCAACAAGCACTAAAACTTATTTACAGCTTTCCTTACTTAATATCAGATTTAAATATAAAAATAATAGTACTGCTATTTATTTTAGTTCTGTGATCATCAAGATGATGAAACATAGTCGTTCTGAGGGTAATGTGAAAACAGATCTAGGCTTCAGACAAATTCTCTTTTTGTTTCCTATCATTAAACAGAATAGCTCCGCTTAATGTTAAAGCATTAAGTAGATGCGCCCTTTCTTAAAGGAAAACGAACTTTTTTCCTCGTCTTTATTGTGGCTCTTTATTTTCTTGCAAAATGCTTAATCGCTATACAACAGTTGTAAAGAAAGAAACAAATCTTACAAGTATATTCCATGTAATAGGAGTTAAGTAACTTTTTTTTCTCTATGTATTTCGAGGGGGATGATTTCGAATATTAGTTTCCGAATTAATTTAAAATTACGTAAGTTTTAAAGTTTTTCAGAAAAAAGTTAAAGTATATTTTTGAAAGCAATATTTTTTCAAAATTGAAAATAGCGGAGCTCCGCTATTTGCATCCAAACTTCCTGAAATCGTTTCATTTAATCTTTATTAGTTTTCCTAACTGATTCCGCTAAGTTATACGTCTACAAAAATAGTGGAAATTAGATAAGAGAAGTTTGCTAACAGTGTTATATAAATTTCAACAAAAAATAACTTTGCAATTAAAAGAGAAATTCATATTTGATTTTCCTAACTGATTCTGTTAAGAAATATTTCTACAAAAATAGTGGAAAATATTTGAAAAAGTAAATAAAAAGTGGACGAAGTTGGACAAGTAAATACAAACTTTTTTTTTGTATTGTCAGTTCTGTAACGAAATCTGCTGAGACAGCAAGTAATTCGTGGAGACAAAGGCTTCATCCAGATTGCATCGAATTGAAATTGCAAATGTGATTTTGCTGTAACCAACGTTGATACGAAATGATGGGTGAAATCGGATGGAGTGAAAAAGAAGGAAATAAATAAAAAAGAAATGTGTATACATTATAGAGAATCTGCACGAGTCACCAGATTTTTTTTCCGCCGCGTAATGAAGTCGTGGAAATGCGTGGCTGTAGAGGTTCCTGGGATTCCCCCCATTTTCCGAAGGCGACGGCCGCCCCATCCGCAATGTAATCAGATTATAAACGTATTGAGCCGAAATCAATATAAGACTTTAATGGAAGTGCCGCCACTCCCGGCCGCCCCCATCTCTCACACTCGTGCATCCCCCCCCCCCGTCGACAAAATTCAATCGACGAATTATATAATTTTATGCGAGATAAGAGTTGGCTGATCGGATCTCTGCGATTGTGTAGCTCAGACGAGTTAAGTATTACCTAACTTCTGATTGGTGATTAGTGAAATCATTACCTAAATTTGTATAAAGATCTACCTTATTTTAGATGCCCAAAGGATCTTAATCAGTAGTTTACCATTTACTTGATTACATAATAATTTAAGGACGAAAAGACCATAGGTCTATGGATATGAACAAATTATAGGAAGAGCTGAAGGATTAAATAAATTTTTAAAAAATGTTATCTTACAGAATTAATCTGGTTTCAGTGCCAAAACAGTCGTAAAGGGTATTGATTCGAAGCCCGATTTTGTTGAATGAGGTAGATCTGAAGTGAGTATAGAGCGAGGCATTCCATCACTTAACTTCAAAACTCTTGAAGCACGTCTGGATCATTACAGAATGCCGTCTTCCTACTATATTTCAGGAACGATAGGATCGATCGCTGCGAGTGTTCAAACCAGTTTTAATATATTTAATTGAGACAAATTTCAATAGATTTTTTTAAACCATTTAATAATTTCTTAATTAATTATTTTTGAAAGATTAATAATTTTAATAAGTTCTTTTGTAAATAAATCCTTATTGTTACATAAGTTTCAATAAAGTTATAATTTTACACATATGTATTTAACTAACAGTAGTTATGTGAAATGTAGGATTGAAATCTGTTGAAAGTTAATTTTGAACAAAGTAAATTGTGCTGAAATGAGAGACATTAGTTACAAATTTTTAGTCGTAGATAAATCTCAAACTGGGGCAACAATGGACAACAGAACGGCAATGTATATCCTCAATATATGTGTCCTTCTTGCAACAAACTTAGAAGGAAACAGTTGGAATAGTGCGGAGAAGTTCCCGAGAGGATATTATATCCTGTTTATCCATCTACTCTCTTGCAGCGAGGACGTGAAGAAGGGAACTGCAACGTTTCAACACGAAAACCCAGAACGAATCACTTGTCTAGCAGTAGACAAATTGGAAAAGTCATAGTTTTATCATTAATTTTCTTATTCAATTAGGCAATTACACGTACTTTAATTACTTAATAGTTTAGTAATTGATGAACGTAAGTTTTAAAGTTTTTTTAGAAAAAATTAAAGTATATTTTTTAAAGCAATATTTTTTTAAAAATGAAAATAAAGGAATGTTTATAGTAGATTTGTTGAAAAGGTCATAGTTTTGTGTTTGATATTCTTAATCGATGATGTAATTAGCAGGCGTGGTTATTGAGTAATTAAATAAAATGTGTATATTGTGCATTTTCAAGTTTGATAGATTTGATAACTTGTAGCAGACAAACGGTGCTAACCACAAATTTAAGAGTAGGCTTATTGGAAAGGTCATACTTTTGTCTTATTATCATATTGAGTCATCTAATTATCATTAAGTAATTAATAATTAATTTTATCGAATTGAAGATATGCTGCATTTTCATTTTATTATTTGAATATAAATGCAAATTTTGGTGGAATAACGAGAGAAAGCATAAAAATTCCGTAGTAGTATTCTGTGGATATTCCATTCGAGTGGTCTGTATTAATCATTCAACCGGATTGAATTAAATAAAAGGGAAGGCAAATAGAAAGGAAAATAAGAAAAAAGCGAAGTTAATTAAGGGGTCCCAGAGTCCTCCAGGATAATTGCGGTTTTGAGTCGGCGATCCGCTTCGAGTCTTTGGATGATGCTGAGCGCACAATTGAGATTTACGTTCAAACACACACAAAAAGGAGGAAATAGAAGTAAAACGAATAACAATGAATAGGGTTATAGGGTTGGGTTGCTCATGACTTTACTACCCATGTTGTTTGGGAGAGATGATGGAATTATTAAATTTCGCGGCGTTTATTAAAGTGGCCCGAGCGTTGTTTCGAGCATGGGGGATTAGATTAGATAAGGTTTTGTGTAAACTACGGCTATTTATCTACCTAGGAGGACCAACCATGCACACATACAAACATACGCGTGCACGCACACATCTCTATTACATTAGATATTAAAACTTGTCCTGTGGGGGAGGGGAATATTATGAGGCAGATAAACGTGTAAATATTTGTCTCGTTCGTTTTGTCCGATGCTTTATATTTATGCGTGTACGAGAGAGATAGAAAGGGAAAACTAAACTATGTATGTGCGTAGAATTGAGAGTGAGAGAGAGAGAGAGAAACAAATATATTTGTACGTGAGAGAAAGAGATGTTTGGAATGGGAAGGTAGAGGCAATTTGGGGCTCTCCTAATAACTACCGACCATATTGTACTGTTTCATTGATAAGATAACAGATCCACACGTCCACGAAGGGTACGAGGGAATTTCAATAAAGGCAATCTCCGTTCTCCCCCTTAAAATATCATCTCTATCTACATTATTATTATTATATTTTTTTTTTGTACCATTTCAGGGGACAACAGAATTACATCATAAACTTCATCAACAGAAAAATTCAATGAGAGAAAAATACAACACTTCAATTTAATAGCATGCAATAATTTACGTAACGATAAGCTAAACGCAATATTCAAACTACTACATAAATTCATATCAAATCTATAAGTCATATATTTTAAATACTTTCTGTTATCTAAAAATAATAATAATTAGTTAATATATTTTTTATTATTATTGTATGAAAATGTTTTTTTTTGTATTATTGCAATAAATATTATTATTTTTAAAACTAGTCCATTTTTTTAAATAACAAAAAATTAATTAAATATTTCTTGATTTTCAGTAATTCATTCTTATGTAAACATTATACGTTTCTTTAAGTTTCATTAAATTAATAAGTATTGTGCATATTTGTTAAATTGGTTTGTTTTTTTTTGTATTCACAACAAATTTATTAAATAACTCTTTAATTTTCAGAATTTCACACTTATGTAACAGTTACACATTTCTAAAACTTTTATTAAATCCATTATTTTTTTACATATTTTTAAAAATTATCAATTTGTTGAAATCATAAAAAAATTATTAAATAATTCTTGATTTTCAGTAATTCATTCTTATGTAAACATTATACGTTTCTTTAAATCAATTATTTTTTGTACGTATTTTAGAAACTAGTTCATTTTTTTCTATTCATATCAAATTTATTAAAGAATTCTTAATTTTCAGAAAATCATACATATGTGAAGGTTACACAATTCTTTAACTTTTATTAAATTAATTATTTTTTGTACATATTTTAAAAACAGCAAATTTATTAAATAATACTTGATTTTCGGAAATTCATACTTATGTAAAAATTAATTTAATGAAACTTAAAGACACGTACTTTAAGTTTCATTAAATTAATAAGTTTTGTGCATATTTGTAAAATTGGTTTGTTTTTTTTTTTGTATTCACAACTAATGTATTACAGAATTCTTGGTTTTCAGAAAATCATATTTATGTAACAATTACATATTTCTAAAACTTTCATTCAATTTATTATTTTTGTACGTATATTTAAAACTAGTACATTTTTTGTATTCATATCAAATTTATTAAATAATTCTTGATTTTCACAAATTCATACTTATATAACGGTTATACATTTCTGTAACTATTATTAAATTAATCAGTTTTGTACATATTTTTATAACTAATTTTTTTTTGTATGCATAACAAATATACGAAAAGATTTCCAGATTCTTCATACCTTTGTAAGAATTATACATTTCTTTCAATTTCATTATATCAATTTTATAGTTTATATTTTTGATTCACAACAAATTTATTAAATAAATCTTTATATTCACAAATTCCTACTTACATCAAAATTATACATATCTTCAACTTATATAATAATTTCCAAAATATTTGTTGTTTATTTTTAAAATTCGTTTCATTTCCATAAATTAAATAAAGTACTGTAATAATGTAACTAAATAAACGTATGATTTAAAATGAGAAAATTGAAGAAAAAGATTTCCAAAACATATATATATAAAAATGTTAATATTTATTTGTATTTTTTTTTTCGAGTGCTCAGTTTTTAATATATTGCCCGAGACGCATATTATTCCTTATTTTCCTCATAACTTCTTTTTGGCAATGTGCGCTTAATATGAGAGATCATGGTACAAAATTGGCACATATCTCGTATTTATATTAAATTTTCGTATATTAAAAAATTCGTCTCACATGTGTGTAAAACGTGGAGAAAGAGAGAGAGAGAGAGAGTTCTCACGATAATAAGGGTGGATCGCCCACAGACGACGGGAGGGTAGGTACAACTTTGAAGCGAAAGGAATGCAGAAGAATATAACGAAAAAAAAAATATATAGATATATGCATGACATTTTTATTCGCCGATAATATTTCAATATAAAAATGTTTTACATAGCTCTGGGTTCGATTCGCTTCGGATTCCTGCTCCTCACATGCTCACATCTATATATCCCTCCTATATAGAGAGGAAGGGCCACAGATAAATTCGTGCATATATTTTTTTATTAGGCGACTGAAAATTGCGTCGTTATACACGAGAGAAGGGATGATGTGTAATATGCGAGGGAGAAATCGTGTCCGCGTTCCTCAGCTTCCGGGAAAAAGAGCGGAAGTGGAAAAATATTCGTGCATTTGTTATACACCTAATATCAAAAACTTAATAGACGCAATTTATAACAAGAGGCGTATCATCCACCCGAAAACTGCATTTATTTATTTATCGCGAGAGAAAAGAAAATGTATGCATACATATAGTAAGAACGTCAAGCGGAAAAACAACATTATTACTCAAGAAAATTCCAGTCCTGTCCAAAGATTTATCGTAGATTTTTATGGCCATCATAAAACAATCCTAAAGAGTACGCATCAGTTTGGAATATAGAGTTGTCGCTAAAGTAAATGTATGATTAAGTAATCATGTATTGCGGAAACTTATTGTGCTCTGCTGTAAAAGCAGTCAACGGGAAACTGCATGATTACAAGCAAATCCAGTTTGCTCAAGTACTTGTTAAAATTACGTAAATTACCATTACCAAAATTAAGGAGAACTTCCCGCACCAACTAATTAAAAGATACACATTATTCCATATGCAACTTCTTAGATAGAAATGTAATAGTTATTTTATCCTTGATATTTGATGAATATAACTTCAAATCAATATTATTGTGTAACAATAGTATTCAAAATATACGTTTACATCCATGCATCTTTGGATCTTTCATTGCTCTTATCCTAAGATTTCTTCAATATATCACAAGGTTATAATAACATTTATACTTTATAAACGAACAAATTGGAGAATTATCAAACTTATAAAATTTGAATGTGTCATAATTTTCTTTACATTACTCTTTCATCTAATTAATATGATCATGAACTTCAAATCAATATGATTATGTGCCAATAGTATTGAAAATATACGTTTTTATCCATGCATTAAGGATTTTTCATTGCTCTTATCCTAAATCCTAATTCTAATGAAGATATTCAATGTATCACAAGGTTGTAATAACATTTATACTTTATGAAGGAACACATTGGAGAATCATCAATCTGATGAAATTTGAATGTATTGATGATTATGTCATAATATTCTGAATATTACTCTTTCATCTAATGAATATGATTATGTAACATAGTAATACCATTGAAAATTAACATTTTTATCAATTTATTTGTTGTATCCATTATAGGATCAAAATGATGAAGCTTCTTCTACAATTTTTTCAATGTAACACAAAGTTGTAATGAACCTAAAACACCCTATTAGGAAGCAAATAGGTGAAGTATTCAACAAATAAAACTTTAATGTTTTGATCTTTCTTCTAAAATTACGTTACAAATAAATATGATGATTATAATGTTCTGAACATTATCGTTTCATCTAATCAATATGATTATATAACAAAGTAGTAATAGTATTGGAAATGCACTTTCTATCCACTTATTTGTTCTATTGATTAAGGATCAAAATGATGAAGCTATAGTCTCTCTTCTTCTAAAATTTCATCAATATATCACAAGTTTGTAAGAACATTGGAACTTCATAAAGAAACAAACAGGTGAAGCATCAAACTAATGAAATTAGAATGTTTTGATCTACAAACATCTTTCTTCTAGAATTACATTCCAAATAAATATGATGATTATGTCATAATGTTCTGAACATTATCGTTTCATCTAATAAACATGATAATGTAACAAAGCCTTGATAATACACATTTTCTTCCATTTATTTTATCTGTCCCATAAAGAACAAAATGATGAAGCTTTAATAAGTCTTCTACTAAATTGTATTATTACATTTATACTTCATTAGTTTCTTACAATTGCATTAAAAGATATGATTATGTCATAAAGTTGCCAAGCTACCAAGCTACGTGCATTTCCTAATACTTGACCGAAAATAAAACACGAATTCCGGATGTAATTTAAGCTCCATGCAAATAGACTAGAACTCTTCCACTTAACATAAAGGAAATATAAATAATAAGCAGAAGCAGTATGTGGGCAAATTGTAGGTGTCCTGGAGGATTCTAATGTGATTATGGTGGACAGGATAGCGCTTGTACCCGAAGAGGGAGACCACTGGATGTCCCCGGGCTCAACGAAAATCAGACCCTCGAGGACTTTCCGGAAAAATAATTCGGTACTTTGGACGTCCCTAATTGGGGGACCGAAGTCGAGTGGACCCTTGGAACCCATCGTGCGAACGCAGAAAACACACGTGAAGGGACATCAAAAACAACCATTTTTTTTTACACAAATACAAATTCACACACAAAAAAAATCTTTATATTTATATATAATAAAGGGAAAAACCGGAAAAGCTCTAATTATTCCAATTGCCTTTGTCCCTGCGCTAGATATATATATTTTTTGCTTTTAATCGTTAAAAAAAATTGCGCCCGAAGCGAGCCGAATTTTTCTGATATTATACCTACAACCCCGGGGGGCTGCTTTTAATGCTACGCAAAAAATAAATTCTTCCCTTAAATAAGGGTTGAAACAACGAACGAATGTACAAAAAAAATACGTAATAATGTGACAAAGATAAGGGAATTAATGGGTATATGATAAGCGTAATGAAAATATAAATACGCGAAATTAAAATACCGCCAACCGCACACACACACGCCATAAATGTGGCTCCCACAGGGATGGTTTTCGTCGTTACATAATCCCAAGTTAATATGAAAAAAACAAAATATATACGCACAGCAGAAATACTTCATTTTTTGTGGGTGAGCAGACTTTTATGGAATTAACACATTTCCTTTCATTAGATTAAGATTTATATGATTGACAGTAATCTAAATCTGCTTTTAATATTATAGAAATATTAGAAATTGAAATGAAAAATCAGATATTTCATTAATTTTGTAATTATTGTTGTTTTACTAATTTTTTTATGCAATTTTGGGATTTGTAATTTTGTATTTTTTATAAAATTTTAATTGTTACAAAAATATTTACAAATTAAATTTTGCTGTGATAAATTTTCATTGATTCTAAAAGGAGGAAGTAAATTGAAAAATTAGATATTTCATTAAAATGTATAAAAATAATAATTTTGTAAAATATTTGTAATTATTGTTGTTTTAGTGATTTTTAAAGTTTTTATGCAATTTTGGGATTTGTAAACATTTGTAATTAAACAAATTTAATTGGTACAAAAATATTTACAAATTAAGGAACTTTTTGAAATACTTAAATTTGTGTTTAAATTTTGCTGTGTAAATTTAATTGATGCTAAAAAACAAGGAAGTAGATTGAACTGTAACACTGAAAAATGCTTTCAAAAAAATATATATAAATCTGCAGTGAAAAAGCGTGTAAAATATTCATCTGTTAATTGAAAGAATGGCACGGGGGTGGCCTTTGTGTTAAACTGCGTTAAAAGTCGGGATGAAATTAATAAAGTTATGAGGGGAAAAAATATGTAGGCATGAGAATTGCGGTTCTTCGGCGCAAAAATTATACGTGCATATCGTTTGGGCGGTTTTTGCGGAGCACCGGGGTTTGCATAACACACACACCGACGAAGCGCACCGTGCTAATTTACTAGAAATGATCTAAATGCAAATTTTACTTCGTTAAACGCGGAATTAAATTTGCTGTCCCACACCGACATACAACCCGATTTTTATTTTTCAAATTTCCCGGTCACCCAGTTTCCTCTGAAACGTGAATCAGATTTAAAAGTCATAGTCAAAAAAAATATATAGGTCATGATGAAAGTCATTTATGGAAAAAGAAAAAGTTGCTTGATTAATACTGTATTTCAGTAAAAAAGATAATTTAGTTTATAGCATTTTACAGTATTTTCAGTTTTCTTCTTCATGTTTAACTTTAGATTTAGTATTTAGTTAGAATTGAAGTTAATGAAGATACATTGAAACTATATCTCAATAAATTATATAATAATTAAATTTTCTTTATTATAGCATGATGTTTCAGTAAAAAAAAAAGTTGTAGCCTTTCCAAAAGTTCCAAATAAAATCATGATTCTCATTGATGTGTAACTTTAGATTTGATATTTGGTTAGATTAGAAGTTAGTAAAGATACATTCAAATTATATCATAATGAGTCAAATATATTATTGAGATTATATAACAAATAAATAATCTTTAATATTGCAGAAATGAAGCAAAATTTTCCAATAAAATCATAATTCTCATTGATGCAACATATTTAGATTAGCTATAAATAAGTAGGACTCATAAGTACTCTAATTGTCCATTTTTTGTATTAATAATCTAAATACAAATTAAGAAGAAATAATTAGAAACTTTCCCAATAATTACAATAAAATCAGTTTTCTCATCGATGATTGAAATAACAAATTCATACTAAAATCCATAAGATTATATAATAATTAAATGATCTTGTTATTTAGTATAATCTATAACATTTCAGTAATGAAGCAAAATTAAACTATAGCTTTTCAAATAGAATCATAATTCTCATTAGATTAGATTTCAATGACTCGAACTAATTACAGGTTGATTAATTGAACGTTGATTAATTTCTGATTTTACACTTATATAGAACTAAACCCTATAGTTATCTCACTGTAAATATGGGTTCATTTTACGCCGATTCGATTTGCGACGGCATTAGTAGGAACAGAATTGCGGCGTAAAATAAAATATAATTTTATAATCTAGTTCACTAATTTTTTTTTCTTAATTACATAACTACAAATTTAGCAAATTTTCCATGAAAATGAGTTTTCTTTTTTATGAATATACTTTTTTCTTAATTACCTAAATATAAATTAAGAAAAAAATAGTTTGAATTAATTTGCAAAATACAAATTGAAAAAAAAATAATTAGAAACTTTTCCAATAATTTCAATAAAATCAGTTTTTTCCCTTTAAAAATGATTTTAGATTCAATAACAAATTCATACTAACTAAAATAGAATTTACTGTAGAAGTTTATGCAATTAACGGTTAATTAATAAACTTTACTTGATGTTCTAATTATAAATAAACTAAGGTATCAAACTTTCGGTCTCTTTAAATATTTATAGAAACTCGTAGACATAATATGTAATACTTTGTGGTATAAGCAGGGTTGTGGACACCCACAGTTTCGGACATGCACATCCACAAGGTATAAAATGATTATACATGAAGCATTTATCATTCAGGGCTATAAACTTGGATTTCCAGGTTTAAAAACGTTTTATGCAATATGCCGTTATGAATGGACACACACGCACACAGCATACACGCTTCAGACGCTTTTACTACGTCCATCCATCTTTCAAGATTATTACGACGGTGCCCCATTATTTCATCCTCTCTCACTCTCACTCTCTCTCTCTCCTGAGGCTTTCCACCTCTTCATACCTTTTATTTTTATTCCTCTTCCTTTTTGGCATGTTACACGCATTAGCGAGATCTGCATGGGACCCCAATAAATTCACGTAATTGCATCGGGATAACGCCTCTGCACCATCGAATGACATAATGTTTACATACACATACACACACGTACACAGAGGCGGCGGCGAAAAGGGGGCAAAACTGCACAGCACACTTAGTAGATTGGCCAATCTCGTGACCAACTGGAATGGCTTTCGGCCAAAATTTATTGCATATTTCGCAAAAGAAAGGGAAAACAACCCTTAAAGGAGGCAACGGGGTGGCGATGGCAAATCTTGATCTACGTTCCAATGTATTTTCCACTCCATTCTCCGTTTCTTCTGCGCCTTGATAATATTATATTAACACAAATGAATCAAATCTGTAACCTACAAACACGCACTTCCCCAATCATCTACTTTTTCACGATAAATTACCTAATTTGTTTCTTTCAAATATAGTAAGTCTAAGTCATAATAAACAAAACAATTTTTTGCAACAATGCATGCATTCTAAATATACATTAGTAATAACTTTATTCTTGCATCAAAGTGGCATTGCCTGTAATTTTGCATAAGCTAATTTTCCTGTGTAAAGGATAGGGCGGATATATCCGCCACTTATCCGTAAAGAATTAATTCAATTTGTTTTTTGACATATTATTATGAACATATTATATTAAAGAAAGTATTGGTTTTCAAATAAAATATAAATATATTAATAAATGTAAGCTAAAATTATATTGTTACTTAATTGGCTTTGAAGTTATTTAAGAGAGGAAACTTTATGGTAACTTTTGCGTATAGGTTTAAAAATATAATTTTTGGATAATTTAGTTTTAAAAGTATCCATAAATCAAGATGAGTCTTCCGTAGACTCAAAATCTATTTAAAAATATTCCTCATAACTCTCCTTGTCCTTCAGAAGTTGCTGCACACACAAAATGCACATCCAAAGCCGTCAACGAGTTCCATTCTATTATTACGGAACGAGGAAGTGAACTTTATTACGAATATCATCGGGATTAATACCGATCCAAATACGAGCTCAGAAATAGATCATCGTGCCTCCTTGTGTCCATGTGCAACCGCAGAACTAATGAAGACCGCAGCAAAGACAATGTAACTTAATCTGCATCTGTTTAAATATAGTGTTGATAAATGAACTTCAAACATTCCGATCCGCAATTATTGGCCACGAAACAACGAACGTTTCCCATTCAAAAAAAAAATAATAAGAAAACATAGAAGAGAGAAAGAGATAGGTAGGTAGGATTCTATTTATTTGTGCTCACCTCAAAAACGGGCCATAAAACTTTACTCTTTACCTACATATATATATATAAATGTTAGCACCATGATTTGTTATGGGACATAACAGTTATACTTAGAAACAACGATGCTATATAAATTAACTACAGTTTGTTGTTTTACGTGGTTGCGTTTTAAATAAA
Organism: Nicrophorus vespilloides; assembly: GCF_001412225.1. Taxonomy (NCBI): domain Eukaryota; kingdom Metazoa; phylum Arthropoda; class Insecta; order Coleoptera; family Silphidae; genus Nicrophorus; species Nicrophorus vespilloides. Next base: position 30,706 of record NW_017099495.1, read on the forward strand.
TGCGGCGCGATTATTATATAATTAATTAAGATTTATGGGGCGCAGGTGTTTCCGATGTTTTACATCTCGCTGCAAGATGAAAGCAGCTGATGCTTCTACCAAGATGTTGACTGCAATCAAATCCTGATCCTTTTGATGAATTCCACTACTCCACAATTGCACTAACAAAGTATATCAATCAGAGTTTCCAAAACATACTTAAGCTGTAGATTGAAACATTAAAGTAATGCTGCTTACTGCAATCAAATCCAAATAGTTTTGAAGAGTACTAACGTACTAGAAATATCAGTGTTTCTAAAACTCGCTGCTACTTCAGTACTGGATTAGTACATTTAAAAAAAAAGGTGTTTTACTGCAATAAAATCCAGATCCTTTTGATTCTGATTGCGTTAACAAAGTAGATCAGAAGAAGTTAGAACATTAAAGTTATGATGTCTACTGCAATCGAATCCAAATAGTTTTGATGAAACCATCAATTCTGAGAGCACTAACGTACTAGAAATATCAGTGTTTCTAAAACTCGCTGCTACTTGAGTACATTAAGAAAATAAGGTTTTTTACTGCAATAAAATCAAGATCCTTTTGACGAATTCCACTATTCCACAATTGCACTAACAAAGTAGATCAATCAGAGTTTTCAAAACATACTTAAGCTGTAGTTTGGAACATTAAAGTAATGCTGTTTACTGCAATCGAATCCAAATAGTTTTGAAGAATCCAACAATTCTGAGAGAACTAACGTACTAAAAATATCAGTGTTTCTAAAACTCATTACTACTTGAATACTATATTAGTACATTAAGAAAATAAGGTTTTTTACTGCAATAAAATCCAGATTCTTTTGATGAATTCCACGATTGTATTAACAAAATAGAATAATCAGAGTTTCCAAAACATACTGTTTCCTTTCTACTTAAGCTGTAGATTGAAACATTAAAGTAATGCTGTTTACTGCAATCGAATCCAGATAGT
>NW_017099495.1:31694-106252 GCF_001412225.1 Nicrophorus vespilloides
GTAGATTGGAACATTAAAGTAATGCTGTTTACTGCAATCGAATCTAGATAGTTTTGATGAATTCGATAATTCTGAGAGCACTAACATACTATACAAATATCAGTGTTTCTAAAACTCACTGCTACTTGAATACTAGATTAGTATATAAGGAAACTAAGGTTTTTTTACTGCAATAAAATCCAGATCCTTTTGATGAATTCCACTATTCCACGATTGTATTAACAAAATAGAATAATCAGAGTTTCCAAAACTAACAAAGTACTTAAGCTGTAGATTGGAACATTAAAGTAATGCTGCTTACTGAAATCAAATCCAAATAGTTTTGAAGAATCTAACAAATCTGAGAGTACTAACGTACTAAAAATATCAGTATTTCTAATTCTAACTCCTACTTCAGTACTAGATTAGTAAATTAAGAAAATAAGGTTTTTTTTACTGCAACAAAATCCAGATCCTTTTGAATCTGATTGCATTAACAAAGTAGACCAATCAGAGGTTTCCATTCTACTTAAGCTGTAAATTGGAACATTCACGAAATGCTGTTCACTACTATCGAATCCTGATAGTTTTTATGAATTCCCAATAATTCTGAGTGCATTAAGGAAACAAACAACTTTACTCCAATCAAAGTCTGATCCTTTCGTTGAATTCCCACCAACTAATTCTGATTACACTAACGAACTAGAAAAATCAGTGTTTTCAAAATATACTGTTTTCTGCTTAGTTTCGTAGATTGGAAGCGTTAAAAAAACGAAATCAAATTATAATACGAGTCCGGGCGTTCCCATTATACCGTACAAACAAAAGGAGCTGCAAAATTGGCCGTTTAGAAGAGAACGCGTTACGTAATTAATGCCGTGTACCTGCTATTATTCTATTCTACCGGGCTTCTTCCTTTCTTTCTTTCGTATTTCGTATTTTAATTTTGTTTTGCATCGACCGGTCGTTATTCGAGGCTTCTCCCTCCGATAATGGACGACGCCCGCGTTTCGTCCATCCACTAATACCCCCGTTCTATTTATATTTAAAAGAGCAAATACAAAAAAAAAAGAAAAACACAAGCATCCATTATCCTTCGTTTCGCACCACATCCTTGTCATTCAACTATAGCATAATTTATAGACTCAATTATCCTTTTTTTCCGTATCCGGTTTAAAAAGTAAACGAAATATACAAATAGTGATAATAATAGAAGAAAACAAACCAAGGAACATATAAGTGTCCTGCGAGTGAAACCCATCTCCTCCTCTTCTCGATCGTATCGGAAAACAATTTTCTTCCATCGCATTGTCATTTTTATCCGAGGCTTCTCGACTTTTCTTCCCCCGAAGCGATCAAAAACTTTAAAACGCCGACGCTTGTATCTCTCCATTATCGCGACTTTTCCCCAACTACCGGCGGAAAACTAACCGAAAAATGCGCTCATTGAAACGGCACGTGTCTCATTCGATTCAGCCTTAAATCCCGAAACAATGGAATAACGCGAAAGTGAAGAAAAAAAAAACGTATAGCTAGTTGAGAAAGAATCAACACAAATTAAAGTAAATGTTAATATTTACACAAGATAATTATTTGTGTGAACGGAAATCCCAATTAACGAAACACTTTCAACACATTATTAACTCATTTAAAAGAAGAAAATTGTATATAACCCAGCTGGACCTGTATTTTGTGTGCTAATTTCATAAAGGATACATACTTAATTACATGACTGTAACTTATATAAGAGTATAAGTAATGTAATTAATTAATAATAATTACTTCATTTAGTAAATAGTAAAGATTTCTTTAAAAAAAATAATCAAAAATAATAATTTAATAGTCCTATTTTTTTTTAGTTAGTAATATATGATGATTAGAGGCAAACAACAATTGCATAACTATTTAAGTAGTTATACTTGATCAGTGGAATTAGCAGAAATTTAATCTGTTGTTCCGAGTTTAATCGAAACGCGATCTATTTTGATTCCACCATCCGAGTTGCATAATCGTCGTCCGAGAACAATTTAATTGGAATTTGGAACGCGGGCGTCTGCTCCTCTAGCGTCTTCGTTTCGTATTGTTTTTTCCCGCTAAATTTGAAAACGCACAGTTGTTGCGCACTTCGTTTCTATTTGTGAGCCTCGGAAATCCTTTTGTTTGCCCAACGCGGAAGACGAAGGAATTACGAAGGAAAATTTATAAGGAAAGCGAAATTAAATAGAACCGAAGTAAAGAAAACAAATATATATATATAATAAATAGATCAAAGGTGTTTCGAGGAAGTTACGTAAATTCCTTCGGATGACACCGAAATTTATCCATTTGCTTTCTCGTTTGTTTACAATTCAATTACATAAAATGGATTTAATGTCATTTAATTTTAGCAATGATTGCCGCCTGTACGGAAATAGTTTGAGATCAGAAATAGATGTTCTCGTGTATGAGAGAGAGAGAGGAATGATGGCACAGCTTCGACACATGTTCATCTTGCATACCGGAAACGGATGATCCGACGACCATTGTTTGTTTACCAACTAAATGGGAGACATTCGATACAGATAAAATTATTTACTTTACAAATTGACTTGGATTGAAAGCAAATAGTTTTTGGGTGGGCCACAATTCTTCTTCAGACGTCTCATTTTCTTAAGATAAAACTAAACATCAAGAAATGCAGACTGTGAAAATCAATTATAAAGGATTGATATGAAACGGAGCGGAAAAGCAATTATGTAATGCACGTTCGGTTTGTAAATTTTTCTATTAGGCTGCAGCATTCGCTCTACATCTCCTCCATTCAGCAAACAAGTAGGAAATTGGAGTAGCCTCGAAAATATGGAAGTCGGAATATTCTTCTGAGCGCCGTCGTCTTCGCGGAAGGCGAATGTATCTCAGTTTAGAGATGAGCGTATGTGTATCTGTGTATATGTATACACAAGGAGATAACTATGTGGAACGTGGCACATTCTAAAATATGTTTCTGGGTTAAACATACATAAGGCGCCCTTTAAAAACGTTCCCAGAACGAAATGCGTTTTTACCGAAACATCAAATAGAAGTAATCCCACAATGATTTCTACAATTCATTGTTGCATATAAAAGCATACAAAAATAGACCATTATTAAAAAGTAGTTTACATAAGTGTAGTGTTTATTAAAAGCAAACGTATCTTTATTGAACGTTTGAACACAAATTGAGAAAAGTAACAAATATTAATATAAATACTATTTGTAATTGTAATATTTACTTATTTACTAGGAGAAGGCAATAAATCGATTCAGAAACTGCAGCTTTATTAAAAACTAGTTTACGTAAGTGTTTACAAGAAGAAAAGCAAACTTCTTTATGGGGAATCCAAAAAAAATATAATACACACAAAATATCAAATTTTATATATTTATAGAAAACAAGACTATTTGAAAATGAATATGAAGAGTCATAAACTGCATGATTATCCAAAACTAGTTTTGTTGAAGAAAAGCAAACTTCTTTTATTAGGATTAGTTTGAAGTTACTAAAATAAACACAAAATATGACTACAAAACTAATAAATTTTTATCTATTCCTTGAATAGAAAAAAAAACTATTTGCAATTACAATAAAACGATACGAATGGTGTTTGTATTTCATTTAGAAATGAGTTCTATTTACTTATTTGCAAATACAATTCAAGGATAAAGCAATAAATTGCGTTTTAAATTTATTTCGCCAAACGGCACATGTGGGCTTCGCGATGATTAAAAACACAAGAATTTGTGCCAAAGCAATAAATTCATCTTTATCCAATATATTGCATTACAATATAATCAAATTATGTGCACAAACTACGTATTCGTAATTTCAGCATATAAAAGTGTTATTCATTTATCAATGATTTTTAAATATTTGTGTTTTAATTCAGTCAGAGGATTTTTTTTTACAAAGTTAATTAATTTAAAGCATTGATTAAGTGATAATGTTAACTATTTATATTTGAATTAAGACAAAAAGTGAATGAAATTCGTCCCATCCACAATATAATCAAATTATTTGCACAAACTACGTATTCATAATTATATATTACATTACAATATAATCAAATTATTTGCACAAACTACATATTCATAATTTCAGCATATAAAACTATGTACATTAAATAACTTAATTAATTTAAAAACATGTTATTTTTTTAATTGACGCAGAGAATTAAATTATTATTTTTTTACACAATAAATCAAAGTTAATTAATTTCAAAAGTTTCTGGTGCCAATTTTTCTACACGTGTATTTAAAGCATTGATTAAGTGATGTTTACAATTTATAATTTAATTAAGACAAAGAAAAAAAACTTAATAATTTTATCCTATCCAAATAGATTTCATTACAATATTTTATAATTGTTTACGTAAAATGGAATTTTATAAAATCCATTTAAATCTTATAACATGAGACAAAATTAAATTAGACTTTTTTTTTACTAATAAATCAAAGTTAATTAATTTCGAATTTTCTGGCGCGGATTTTATACACTTATGTTTTAAAGTCGTGATTAAGTGGCGCCAACTATTTATAATTCTATTAAGAAAGAAATACTTAAGAAATTAAAGGAACGACCTTGGGATAATGAAAAGAGAGCTTTAAATATAAACGTTTCTCTATGATGAAAACACACAAATTTTAACTAAGTTTTGTAAAATTGTTTAATTTTGTATGTGTTTTTATTATCTAGCTTCAACAGTTTATAGAAAAATAAATCAGGTGTACAAATTTCTTGGAATAATAAAAAGAGAGCTTTAAATATTAATGATGAAAGTACACAAAGTTGAACAATTTTAGCTGATTGTAAAATTGTTCTGATTATTTTATATCAATTACATAATATCTAATAAATGTATGTCTTGCATCGTGGAATATTGTAATTTTAGAACAGAGAACAGATTTGTGCAAATTGTATTAACATCCATTCCTACGATGGAAAGGGTTCAATTTTCGAGCACAATCACGCAATCATGTATGTGTCGCGGATGGACCCTTATCAACCCCCAATTAGTCGGGCAGAACTAAAATTTCCCATCACGTCCGTCATAAATCAAGCAAATTTCATGGAGGAATCATACGTAACCAGAGCAAATGGAAGCGATGCCGCCCGTACACCAGGGGGGTTGGTTCCCGGTTAAAACTATTATATTTCCTACCCTTCAGGCAGCACGTGTCTACGTGGCTACGTGCCCGAAACACTCACTGCGAATCAATACCTCGACAACAACAAAAAAAATATTTAAAAAAAAAAGAAGATAGCTACGTCAAAATTTAATTGGCCTAAGGCCGCTTTTGTTACTGAAATCCTATAAGCTGAAACCATAATCAGTCATTATTATATAACGAAGCATACCTATCTATAGAAACCCTAATTAAATATGATACAATACTATAGGCTTATTAAGGAGTCAAGAATAAAAAAATGTGTATCTGTAATGTTTCGATTTAGATATTTTCTCATAAAATTAATAATACTAAGCCATGTTTCGTGAGGAAAAGACATACTAAAATCTATTGCGTGTGCGAATAGGTAACAACTATTAATTAAAGAGTAGAAAGCACGTGAGCTCTTCATCATCAATTGTTGATTGCATTTCTATAAAACCTATCCGTTTTGCAATCGCTTCACGTAAATTAATGAGATGTTTTTTTTTGTAATTACGTAACAGATTGAAACGGAAAAATAAAAAAGGACAATTGAAAACGTGTTAATTGAGAACGCGACGAAACGTGGCGTTGTTTTTGAAACAGTTTCGTACAAATTTGCAGCGATACGGGTTTCATCGGGTTTTCAGATACGGCGCGTCGCGACGCACTTTCGACGCCAACTTACTTCCCTGCCAATTAATTAAACCCCGTCGTGCCCGGTGCCAACCAAATGTCGCCGAATAAAATTGCCTCCGTCCATTAGGGACTTCTATTATGTTCTCACGTGCGCGATTCCAAATGGAGACCAGTTTTGCTCTCATCCATGATTAACACATTTCAAAACACAGCTCAATCAAACATTTAACATCAATTCAATCGTTTTTAGCTGTATTTCTATAAAAATTAGATGTATTTTTACTGTGGTAGCATTAGTGGACGTGAGGTTGAAGTGTGTTGTTGGTTTCGAAGACCCTGGAGGTTACAGAGCATCCCGAGGAAGCATACATCATTCTTATGTCTTTTAAACGTTGAGGGGGAGCAGCGGTTTGATTAGGATAGGGGCTTCTTTCGGAAGTAAAGAAACACATATATGCCAGACGAGGTAGGGAAGAGGACAGAGTGTGTGACAAGAGAACAATCGGTTCCATCCGAACAATTCGGAGACGCGAAGGGCTTTCTCCCCCCTTCCTTCGCGGAAAATCCCAACTGTGACACCGGTTCGATGCCATCAATTACAAAAACGCCCCTCGCAGGAAGAACACGGCCCTGCGAACTTCACACACGCAAATTCGAATATAAACTACAAACACATACAGAAGAGGGAGAAGATTCCGGGGAAAACTGGATGACGGAATACAAAAGTTTCTGAAGGATATTTCAATTATACTAAATTCCACGATGCACACACACACACACACGCTCATGCACTGCAGCATTCCCGCACTCTACAAGAGGAAACTTTCAGATCAGAGATCAAAAGGAAAACAGGATAATGATTGAATGAGTAGCGCAGCTACTTCGAATAAAGTCCTCGTGATTCAACTTATACCAAGTATACAAGTATAGTGCTTAGATGTTGATATTTTTGTAGATAACAACTAAAGCAAAATTTATTAAAATTGATCACAATCATACTAACTTGAATTATAACACAAATTATGCAAATGCTTAAAAAATAATTTATTGTGTAACAATCTGTTATAAATATGCGTTGAAGAATAAAGCAATATTTTCAGCCTTTATGTTTTTCATTAAAATGGAAATTGAAATTTCAGTTCAAAACAAAGAGAAACAAACGCGATTTTCCATTATTCGTAAAAAGGACCAAAAACAAAATGAGAATTTCCACTCGTCCTGTTGAAAACCAAAAAGGAGAAAAATTGAGCAAACATAAGCAAGGAGCAACAAAAGGAAACTGAAAGCGGATTATATCTTGTGTGTGTTTATATGAATTTTATTTATTCATTCGCATTTCGGTGCGATTGATCAATCAGCTTTTCTTTTCAATGCCATCGCTTTCGTTTTCCTTTCTGCCGTCGCTTTTCCCGCTGCAATTCGATTTGGATTGCTCTGTTCTCGGGGTTTCAATCAAAGACAATGTCCTTTCCTCTACTCCACTTCATCCTGATTTCATCAAATTTCGGTTCCCTCGTCGGCAAGGATAAAGGACAACTTCGAGGACAAAATTACCGTTTAATTCGATTCAGATATAATCTAAATATTAAAAGAATAAATATAATTTAATATATTTAGACAAAATCAATTTGAAAATAGGAAAAAAATCAAACTATTGAGTTTTGCTAGAGATATTTAAATAAGAGGAGGAAGACATTCCCTTTTATATGAAATCCTTCGATTTTTTTTTCTTCCCTCTCGAGCGTAGTCCTTCTTTTCTCTTCACTCCCTTTCTCGTTCTTTACTATTCCTTTGTAGGCAATCGTTAAACTCCTCTGGTTCTTTTATGCCCAGAGAGAGAGGTAAAAGTGGAGACGAGCAACTTTGATCCTGAGAACAAGACGTTCTCTACTATCCTGGCACATCTACATTCGCTTTCTCTACACTCCTTTTTTTTCTTCTCCTACCCCTTATTTTCTTTTTCATCCCCTTTTTTTAATAGGCCCGTGCAGGACATTGTTAACGTGATGAAGCCCACCCTTGACATCTGCTGAAAACGTTTATTTCTTTCCCTCCAAAAACCACCTTCAAAGCAAAAGAAAACACGTCCATACGTATGATCAAAACAACAAATAATGGAAGCTTTTCTGTATAAAACTTAAAAGAAATATATTTATATTATCAAATAGATTTGAAATAACTAAAAAGTTTTTGATTTCTACAATCGACCCTGTGCAACTAAAATATCGACGAGATAAGATAAAGAAATTACATATTGTGAGATAAATCTCCGCTCCTGAGGTGCTGTTTACTATGCGTAATTATTTAATTATAGTGCATTATCTCATGGCTATAAACATTTATATTCACACATCATTGCATAATCGTTATTTTTTCTTCACAGAAAAATCCACATTTTAAAGAATAACTAGATATTCTATGAAATACCTAAAACTATTATATAATTAGAGCATTCTTGATTATCTAACCACTAAATAAAACGTGAAGACAAAAAACGAAAAATTGAAAAAAATCTCTTAATCTAAAATTTTCAATAAATCGCATTGATAAGTAATATTTAAATCGATTATGTTTATTAGGAAATAACAAATTGATAAGAAAGAGTAATTTAATTTGATAAACGTTAGAAATTTGTATGATAAAATATATTACATATATTTACGTCCAATAAATTATTCATTCAATGTGTATTATGTAAAGATAATAAAGAATAATAAAAATGTGTATGAAAATCTCTACTTTATCCAAGAAGTTTGTTTGTCTGTCTGTGTGTATATTTATATAATGTAAAGGATCTGGCTGAAAACAAAATATTACAGGATGGATAATGGCCTACGCAGAAAGAATCTACATTTTATTCATGAAGCCTTAATATATCTCCTTCTCCTTCCTTTCTCTCTGTGTTTGTGTATTTTTGTGCAAAAACGCAATAAATAAAAACGAAACGCAGAGTGAAACCTCCCTTCGGGCATTCAATCTTATACAATTCAATAATGTTTCTCCACGGAACATAAACTTCTTTACAAAAAAAAAATATATTTATATTTACGTACAATGGAGAAAGAGAAAATTCACATTTGTGCAACTCGATATTATTTAATAAGGCAAAAAAATACATTGTAAGTTTATTTTTTTCGGGTCTATATCGCAAGCCCGACAACTGAAAGACTTTGATTGTCGGGATTTTGACATAGTCGGGATTTCGGTTGTCGGACTTGCGATTGCCACCGATTGTTTTCATATTAAATTTAGTTATAAATATTATTGAATTATAATGCAAATTATTTGTAGTATTTAATGATTAATTCTTAATTTTATTAAAATTGAATATGTAAAAGTATACGTTTTATTTTTGTTAATGAGAAGAAATTAAGACAAAACAATCTATTGTAAATATTTAATATAACTACTGCACATTAACTAGGTGCGCGTTTTAAATGATTAATAGACTAATTAAAGTCGTTGTAATAACAAGTTAAATGTTAAAAGCATAACAGTTTTAATCTTCGCGTTAAAAAATAAAAAGTTACAGTTATCACGTCTAATTAACTTATTTTTAATACCTTCAATTAAATTGATAAATTTAGTTATGAAACATATTGTAATTACGCGTTTGTTCCATTTATTTAAATTAAAATATGTTTATTTATCATTTTCATAGTGATAATTGAGGCTGTTGAGAGATTTTATTATTTCAAGCCAACTTTATTATATTTTTCTGAGCATTTCACTAAATATTTTGATTTTAAAAAAATTGTGCTGTGATGACTAGAAAGTATAGTTTATATTAATTTGTAGTATCAAACAATAACTTTGAGAAGATATAGGTTTTTTTATTGCGAGTATAAACATTGTATAATAATGAAATTGTAAATATTAAAAACGTTGGCAAATAAAATAGGAGTAACGTGGTCTTGGTTTATGTAACGCTGTAGCGTATTGCAGCCGTTTATCCAGCGGTTTAATTTAAACTCGGGTGAAGGAAAATTTGTTGGCGCAGCGCACTGCATCCTTCCCCGATAAACATGTCGATGCACCATAGCATAGTAAAAACAAGGAAAACTGTAAATTTCCACGAAAGGTTTTAATGAACATACGCGAGAGGTCAGAGCAACATTTCGGGCGCCGCAAGGCTTAATCCACTTGTTGGGTCTTCGAAAGCGAACAGGATCAGCTGTTCCCAAAAGCACGACCAAGAAAAATCACACAATCACAGTAAAGAAACGAAAACTGCTGATAAGTTCAAAACGTGAATTTCCTTAGGAATATTTACATCCCAAACACCGGAGCCTCTTAACACAAATATATAGTTGCTTATCTTATCTTCTCCACATGCTCGGAGAACGAGAGAGGTAAAAAAAATGTAGGTTTCACGGGCTTCAAAAAGTGTGTGTTTAAAAAGAATTTAATAGGAGATGGGTTAGGAAGACTTGTTGGAGTCGTGATAGGGGTAATCGATTTTTGCACAATTGAATTTGCGGAAACGCACAGCGTGACTGCCAGAACAAGTGGTTCTTCACTCTGATCATTCGATTTTAGTTCTCTTATTTTTACAGTTATGATGTTTTTTTTTCAGACTTACTTTGGGTTGGTGGATTGCTTGTGGTAAGGATGCACCCTGTTGGCGTTGCTATCCAGGACCGATGGTGTGGGACTGGTGTGAGCTGCGCCCGGAGACAGCTTACCGGCCAACGTGTCCAGAGAGTGTAGCATGTCTTTCCGTCTCGGATTCGGTCACAAAACTAAACTAAGGACCTTTTCACCTGGCGTGGACTACTACGATGGATACGGCGATTGCGGTGATGTTGATGGTGATGATGATGCCGTGCGGCTATCTTATCTTATCGTATCTTATCAGACCCGGGGCATATGCGCTCTAATCCACAAAGGCGAATCCTATCCTGGTTGGCTACAATCCTCTGTTGCTCCGGAACTATCCTCCACTTCGTCTTCCTCTTCTATATAACTTCTGCTTCTTCTCAGAGATCCGGGTCCGAGGCACACCGTCGTTGCGTCAGCACAACAAGCACAGCATCGCGGGGGGACACGGACAATTCGCACGACAGCCTAACGTTGTGATCGTTACGTAACGTGTGTGTGTTATAGCGGAGGAGGACAATATATTCACACAATAAGAGATAGGCGGCGAGTTTAGAGAGGCGAGCAGAGACAAACGGGGGGACGACACTATGAAAATAATGAACTACGGCCTGGAAAAGCAGCAGACAAAACGAGACAAAATTACTTATTTTTTGCAGAACAGAGCACGAAGAAAATCAAAATCATTTTTGAAGTTACAAAAAAATAAAAGAAAGAGAAAAATAAAAACATTAGAATTGAAAATAATAACGATAATCAAATACGAAATCATAAAGAACGAGACACACGTGCGGGGTAGTAAACCACCCTTAACGAGAGGACCACCCGCACTGTAACTAAATAATAATAATAAACATTTGTTTAAAGCAGAGACGAGTCGAGACGGGACAGGAGCACAGCACACACATGGTCCTTCCAAATAAATAAAATTAAGATATCGAAAATCAAAGAAAGTAAAAAAAAAGGACGAACGAAACAATCCATCGAGAATGTATCGGTACAACTAGAAAAAGATAAAAAAAAAATAATAATAATAAATGTTATAAAAGCCTAGGGTTTATTGAAAAATCACACCGGATTTTATTTATTCTTTTTATAAATATAAAGATATTTATTGAAGGTAATTGATTGTATAATGATTATTATTATTTTTTTATTTTCTTTTCTTTTGGAATTTTCTGATTTGCGCAAATGAATTTTCCATGTTTCGGACGCGGCGCTTTTTCCTCCTGGCCCGTCGCGGCCGGTCCTGGCTACGATCACATACCGACGGCGCCAGCCACTGCACTACTGCCGAAGCGATATCCTGAGCGTCGCGACGCCGACGGCGACGCATGCGCCCGCTTCCATAACGACGTGCGATATGTAATGCATCGACACACACAAACACAGGCGCGCATGAATCTGTTTGTATGTGTGTGTGTGTGTGTATCTGTATACGAACGCACACCGACGCGAATCCTGAACTCTCACTACTGGTGGTGAGTAGTCCGCTCCCTTTTCCCATCCAACCCCATGACATTTTCATAATTATTCTTTCAAACCAATCGATTGAGACTTGATATATATACAAATATATATATGAAGCTACGGGCGAAAGTTTTACCGGAAACGGAAGTCGCGACAATCGATACGGACGCCACTTAATTGACAGGTTGTTTCCATCAGGTATATAAAGCATAAACAGTTTCATTACCGAGTTTATGTATATCGATGTCGAAGACATCTAAAGTTGATTGACCATTTTATTAAAGCTTAAATTTCTTTCGAAAACACTAAATTTGTTTATGAGTTTATAGCAATTTGGTGACTTTGCGAAGTGTCACAGGAATTATATTGGTTAAAGTTCGTATTCCAGTTGCAATGATATCTGCAGATATACCATGGATCATGGGTACGCGGTGCGACGCCAGTGAAGCCCAAAAACTACCAGTAATTTCCACGTCCTAATTAAGCTCATCCTCGTGTGACAGTCCAATTAGTGTTAGGTGGATATTAAGAGCGCGCGTGTTACGCAACGGCAATGATTATCTCCCCTTGATTTACCATTGCTGGAAGGACCTCAATGGTTAACTTCGAAAAAATTGGAAGACAAGTTTTTCCCATTAACATTCTATCGGTTTACTCTTCCGAACCTATATTCCCTCTACTTCTTGCTCTATTTTCCTTTTTTTTTTTTGCTCCTCGGTTCAATAAAAATGCCAATCCATACTATGTAGTCCTCCTGGGGTTTCCTGCCACCCAACTATCAAGGCTTTCCTCTTCTCCGTGTTTCCCTTTCCAATTACAAAACTTGTGCAATCGAAGTACCCTACCTATCCCTTATCCGCGCATTCTTTTACGACCCATCGGTATAAATCAAGAAAACAATCCATCATCAAAATATTCAGTATACATAAGCAACAGGCTTAACAATACACACATTAATTCTTACTATTTCTATGACTTAAGGAAATACAACTATATTAAAAATCTATGGAAATTCTTGGAATTAAATAGAAATTATGTTAGTGTTTTCAATTAAACTGAATAGCATTTTCAATGTAGCTCTGAAAATTATAAACGTTTCTCCACTTCCTGGTATTACTTCATAATTTACAGTGTATATGAATATACGTGCTATTGTTTCGGTTTTCGACCACCTGAAATTTATACCGTACCATTGGTGGGGTGGCCCTTTCGATTCATTAATCAACTTGGCCGCTGGCGGCGATCAATCTTGCCCCGCAAATGAAATCTGCGGCGGCGGCGGCAGCGGACGTCGAGAGGGGCGGCGGTGTTCGCCGCCCCCACCGACCATCCACACTCGGCGATTTATCTCAATGACATCATTTTTTGACTTTTCCGCATGGCCGTTTGTATTTATTAATGCGACCGGTATAAAAATCCCGGGACGATTAATATCGTCGCAAACAGCCGACACCAATAAATTGTTATAGATGTTTTCTCTCGAATTGATTGATTTTCAATTTATTTTTATATCACATATTTGTTTTTATCTCATAGTTCAGTTGCAGATATAAAAATATGACAAAATATCTTCATATCTTTTCCAATAATTCATAGACAGATATAGAAAAACAATAATATTTGACTTACGACCATTTCGAGTTATGTCTGAAGCTGTGAAAAAGGTCTACTGTACGAATATCAAAAATAAGTATATGATAACAATATACAAAGAGAGTTTAGGTATAGAAAGGAGAACCCTAATAAAACCGGAAAAAAGTATTTACGAAGACGGTAAAACAAAGATAAAAGTAACACCATTTGGAATATGACTTTAAACGGAAAAGACTTGAATATTGAATTGTGGTTTTCTAATGATAGTATAAAGGTGTGTACAAACTATATTAAGAATAATAGAGTACTTTGAATCATGTTTTACATCATTTGTGACAGCTATACTGAATATGATTAATGTATAACTTCATCCCTGAGTAGTCTAAGACAAAGTCTATTCCTCTTGGATTCATTTCCTGCAGTTCAATTCTGATTGAAAATGCGTTGTAATATGGAAATTGGTAGTGGTGTGTTATTTATTGACTAGGCCGATTTTCCGCGGAAAAATCGAGTGAAGGGTCGGGAAAGTTCCGCGTCGACGACCCGGACTATTTGTCTAGTCGCGCCTGCATCCCCCATGCTTGTCCGCCCTCACCGAAAACGAGGGTAAAGACTCATGCCATTAGTATCCGCGGCGTGTATCAATCACAGCTGAATAATAACGAACGCACGAGACCCAAAAACCTAACCGTCTACATATATATATATAAAAGGGGTGGCTGATCCTGACGATGCGAATGACGCGAAGAGGGTTGTGAAGTTGTAATAGTGGAAGAGAAAAAAAGGAATATATAAGGGATGGTAAAAATGTTGCCGGGTTCTCTGGCCTGTTGCTGGCTCCGCAAATTGGTTAAACTCACTACTACTACTACTACCAATATTGATCTCTTCGTCCCTCTCGCGCTCTGCTCTACATTTTCAAACACTTACATCGAATTAAATGGGAGAGCAAATAATACATTGTTTGATCAGTACTTTCTGCTCCAATTTTACCCATTTTTTCTATTAGTTCGGATCAGAAAGAGAGAAATACAGTTATTAATTAACTTACTTGGATAATTGATCATTCAACATTACAAGACTTCATCCTGAATCACTCAACAAAATATAGTATTGAAGTGAATACTTTTCAAATTTACAACATTAAATATTAATCATATAATTCTAAACTATAAACAAATATAAAGTTTATACCAGTTTTGAACGGAAAGATAGCAATGGAAATCGAACACATATTATTGTATGCAACAAATGATAGACATTCAAGTATTGATATAATGATGATGTAACGTGAGTCAGCACAATTCCAAGACTTATTTGCTAGGATAACAAGTTTCAATAGGTTTAAATCTAGGTCACGGAAGAAGGAATATAAAGGTTTTAGGATGCAATAAAATAGTAATTTATTATTGTGCAGGAATCAGTAGAATTTGTAAGAGATAAACATATTATAATATGAATGTACTATGACTTACAAAATGGATAAGATAACTTTAAACAATTTAAGTTTGTATAGTTTACTGGTGAAGTTTAGACCAACAATTTTTGGAATCCCTTTGGAATTGTGTCGCGTGTATAGCGGCAGCGAATATAGGACTTTGGGGAAGTCATAGGAAAATCAGAAGGATAATGAGATGGCAGCCGCCCTTCCTAAAATGCAGCGACGATTCAACCCCCTCGCGTCTCTGAACAAAAGATAGTTTCACAGCGAGCAAAGTTCCACTTCGAAAGGGGGATGAAAGGTAGGTAGGTGGATAGGTATCCGTAACTTTGCGGGCTAAGGGTCTTGTTTAAGGGCGGAATAATTAAATCGAATCCCACACCTCATCCCGCACAGAATCTCTCAATTCTCCTCTCTAGGAAAATCACAAAATTCGACATAAAAATCTATGGTATTTTGGTATTTTGTTTCCATCCCTCGTCGCAAGTATAAAATAAACCTTAGGTTGTAAATTTGCAAAGAGTTGCCGCCCAGAGATTTTATCTAGGATATTCCGTCGCTATTATCCAGGGGGCTGCAGTATGCGGGGAGTTTATTAAATAGCTCGAGGGGGGTGTGAAACCGCCAGCAACCCACCACCCTTAAAACCCCGGATACAATCTGCATTGTACATCTAATTTATTAAAGACCATAACTATACGGCACTTAATATGCTGCAGAGGTGAAAGAGACTTTGCCAGAAGTTGTGTGTTGCCTTTCTCCACCCTTGTTGTTGCGGCACGAGACCGCATCGTTGGCGGTCGTCTCCTTGCACCATCCCTTTCAAACTGTGACCACGTCCCCCCATTCAAAAGCCCCCCATACCACCAATTCAAAATTCCCGCCACCACCCAACCAATCCATTCATAGCCATCCCGGTAGTCCCATATCGAACCAATCCCTACAATACACGAAGAAAACTAAATAACCATTGCCACACATGCGACCCATCCAATAAAATCCCGAATATTCCATACATATTAAATCCATTGCGTGCCCGAATATCGTTCCCAATTCTAATTAAAACCATTTATAATACACAATTAAAATTTCATAATACCCTAATAATTCGCTAATTAACAATTGTGTGCGATCGATGTTTCCAAATTTTGTCCCCCCTCAAGCAATCTAAATAATAAATACATTATATACACGCTTATTACTTTCTATTTTTGTTTTTGTTTCAACAGGAAAGCATTGCTCAGGAGTGATAGTTTTCAAGGAAATCATCTTTATTTTTTCTTTTGTGAGATTGTTTCGTCCACGTGCAAAGTTCCAAAGTTCGTGGATGGAAGATTTACAGTTTAATTTCATACCTTTGTGCATCTGAGAGGCCAAGCCATCTCTTCCGAGCTACAACAAACTAACGCCGTACACTCGAGTAATAAAAGGAGACGACAAAACGATAAAATAAAGTAAAAATGGAAGAGAAAACAACAAGCAAGAGGAGGAAACTGGTCGAAGGAAAGGAGTTTGTTAGAAGAGATGAGCAAAGAACGAAAAAAAAAAATAGAAATAGACACAAGGAGGAAGATTTTCAACCGCAGGGGAGATGCGATGAAATCACTGTAATTTGCGGAAGCTTCTAATAATTCGTCCACAGTTCGGACACAGATCGCAATTACATTTTCTTCTTAATTAGGTAAGATCAAGTTTTTTTTACAGCATTAATAGATTTTTTTCACAAATTTCTTAGTCTCATAATACAATAATTCAAATATTCTTGAATAAAGGTTAGGGCGGATATATCCGCCGCTCAACCGAAAGTGAATTACGTTCATTTCTTATGATATAATGTAGCTTTTGCTAAATTAAGTGATTTAATCCAATTAAATATATGAGTCAGATTCGTTGCTAACAATTTCGTAGAGTATTTTTCATGTTAAAATATGGATGAATAAAAGGATAACTAAAAGGATTCGAGACTTACTCAGTTTGATGAAGGACGCCTGGGATGCCGTACCTGCAACAAGCGGAAAAAAACGAGGGGGTTGTAGAATTAGATTATTCCATACGACAAATATGATTGACAACGTTACATATTTTCCAGAAGGGGGATGAATGAATGAAAAAAAAATAAGGGAATGAGAATATATAGGAGGGGAGCAATCAATTCGCGCACATGGGGACATTTATTTGCGGCACCCCGAACCGAAAAAACGCCTAGCTTCACATAGCCCACAAACAACACACACATGCAGGGTGGTTCGAGACGGGGGATGAAAAACCAGACAGGGGTAAAAATACACACAAATAACAAATAAAAAAGCTATATAGAAAATCATCAACAACGATGCGACTGCGCGTTTTGTGTATATTTTTCTGTCCCGTACGTTATCAGAGATTACTTTTCCGTTTCAATTTGGTAACATGTAAAAGCCGACAGCTCACCCAAAAAGCGGCGACTGTGGATGCGGCGCGAAGGGCGCACCGAAAAAATGCAGCAGCCCTTGATTAAAAAAATGCCGCCCGACCGAACGCGAATCGAATAAATAAAATGGAAAGTGAAAATAATAACGAAGGTTGAAAAAAGTACGAACAAAATTCGCACGTACAGACGCGTAAATTCATATTCAAAGACATTGATTTATGTCAATTCATTTTTTTTTTAAATAAAGCTGCGAACACACTGCGCTATACGTGTATAAGATTTGGTAATATATTCAGTAGAAATATGAAGTTCTTAATCAAAAATAAAAAAATTCTATTAAATTAAAGTTTTTTAAAAATTGCGGAAATTTTGTAAATGTCAAAAATACAACAAATCTTATTGGAATATAGCCTTTCCAATAAGTTTCCTATGAGATCTAGAAATTATATAAATTGATGTAAAAACATAAAAAATGTTTGAAAATTTCACATATATAAGTCAATAGATTACATGAAGTAATAGTAGAATAATTATTGAATGTTTTATGATCAAAAAATATTTTCAACTTTTTTTGATATAATAATAATTTGAAAAGATCGTAGATTATTACATTATTAATGTAAGTATATAAAAATAAATAAAAACTTGAAGAACTTCTAATGTAATTAAAAATTAAAATGAAATGCTTAAAAAATAAACTTTTCACAATGATTTATAAAATTTAAAATTTTTATTCAGATTTTAAATTAGAAAATTTTCAAAAAGATATATTTATGAAATTAACAACATTAAAAATTCTAACTAACTAAATTGAAGAATCAAGTAAACAATTAATTGTTCTTGTCTATTATGAAAAGGGTTGAAAACTGGAAATAACAAAATATGAAATTTCCAAAAAAAAAAAGCATATTTATCATTTTAATGGATGCGACGAGCACAAAGCAAACAAAGGGTGTAAATATGTTTCCTATGATATCTAGAAATTATATAAATTGATTTAAAAACATAAAAAGTGTTTGAAAATTTCACATATATAAGTCAATAGTTTACATGAAATAATAGTAGAATAATTACTGAAAGTTTTATGATAAAAAAATATTTTTAACTTATTTTATGTAATAAAAATTTGGAAAGATCGTAGATTTAAAACATTATTCATTTAATTAGCTTTTATGTAAGTATATAAAAATAAACGAAAACTTGAAGAACTTCTAATGTAATTAAAAATTAAAATGAAATGCTTAAAAAATAAACTTTTCACAATGTTTTACAAATTAGAAAATTTTCAAAAAGATATATTTATGAAATTAACAACATTAAAAAATTCTAACTAACTGAATTGAAGAATCAAGTAAACAATGAATTGTTCTTGTAAAGGGTCTATTATGAAAAGGGTTGAAAACTGGAATTAACAAAATATGAAATTTCTAAAAAAAAGCATATTTATCAGTTTAATGTATGCGACGAGCACAAAGCAAACAAAGGGTGTAAATATGTTTCCTATGATATCTAGAAATTATATAAATTAATGTAAAAACATAAAAAATGTTTGAAAATTTCACATATATAAGTCAATAGATTACATGAAGTAATAGTAGAGTAATTACTGAAAGTATAATGATAAAAAAATATTTTTAACTTATTTTATATAATAAAAATTTGGAAAGATCGTACATTTAAAACATTATTAATTTAATTAGCTTTTATGTAAGTATATAAAAATAAACGAAAACTTGAAGAACTTCTAATGTAATTAAAAATTAAACTAAAATGCTTAAAAATTAAACTTTTCACAATGATTTATAAAATTTAAAATTTTTATTCAGAGTTTAAATTAGAAAATATACAAAAAGATATATTTATGAAATTAACAAAAACTTGAAGAACTTCTAATGTAATTAATAATTAAAATGAAATGCTTAAAAAATAAACATTTCACAATGTTTTACAAAATTTAAAATTTTTATTCAGATTTTAAATTAGAAAATTTTCAAAAAGATATAGTTATGAAATTAACAACATACAAAAATTCTAACTAACTAAATTGAAGAATCAAGTAAACAATGAATTGTTGTTGATACACAGATCAACGTCTATTATGAAAAGGGTTGAAAACTGGAATTAACAAAATATGAAATTTTCAAAAAAAAAAAGCATATTTATCAGTTTAATGTATGCGACGAGCACAAAGCAAACAAAGGGTGTAAATTTTACAGTCGCATTTCCCATGTCCGTTTTTTTTTTTTGCTATATCTCTTTTGCAGTTTTATGATCTTTAAACCTCTGATTTATGTACAGGGGAGGCCCTCTGACATTTTACGTTTTCTGGTCAAATCGTAAATAAGGAAGTGAAACGCGATATGAGGGGTGAGGAAGAGAAAGAGAGAGAAAGAGAGATAGAGGCGAAGGGCGAGGCGGACGGCGCTCTTTTGATATTCAAAAAGTGTCTCTCCGCGCGGCGGCGCCTCATAAATGGTGGATGCGCCGGGCGCCACCACCACCGCCGTCGTCGATGAATATTAGATTCACCCTCCGATAATTATAATAAGGGAACGGATGCGACACGACAGCCGGAGGATGCCATTAATAAATAAATCAGGATCGAATGCATAATGGCTTTTCCAGATGTGTTTTTTTGTCACTGTTTTTATTTTCCGGTAGCGATCAAAATCCTCTAGTTACGAAGGAAATTATTATTATTACGTGATGGGAGATGTTATTAACAATAAATAACAATAATTAATTGTATTTTCGAGTATTTCTTATTGAGTAAGAATAAAAGATACTGTCGGGATTTTGAATCTTGGGAATTCTGGCTTTTTTTTTCTTCTTGTTAGCGCAGATTTCCAATTACAAATGGAAACCTTACACAACGCTCGAGTCTAATAGCGTTTAATTTCCTAATTGTTTTTAAGGGTTTCTGCCTATGATCAACGTTGCTGTTTTTTTATATTAAACCAAAGATTGCTCTTTGTATGATGTTGTTGCCTTTGAAGCCTTGCGGTCGACGATGGTTGGCATGATGTAATATATATAATATATATATAGGCATGTGCTCGAGCAATTCGAAATCAGATTTTGATTGATGGCGCGTGTCACTTAATTACACGATGCTCTTTCAACCGGATAGAAGGGCCGCATAAATTAAACTGCAAACTGCACACAAACATATACCGAAGCCCCATATACACGACGACCTCTGTTATATGCATATATAAGGGCAGCCGCTGTTTGCCGCACAACCGGCGCATATCAACATACGTGTGCAATGATAAATCCATCAGAAATTTTCATTTTCCATACCCGAACGCTATTAACCACTGCAAATTTGAATTTCCAACCGAATATCAAAGAAAAAAAAAATGTATATACTCTGTTCATTTTTGGATCAAAATGATAAATTAAATATAATAATTATAGAAAATCCAATTAATCTATAACAAATTTAAACATTACCAAAATATGTTAAAAATTCATGTGTTTTTTATATAATTATGTATATATTTATAATTATTAATAAGAATTGAATATTCTATAAACTTTTGGAGATTAATCTCAAAGTCAATAATTTACATTCTTTGTAGAAATAAAACTGTAAATACCACAAATCTTGTAGTAGTCTCATTGAAAAGGTCATTGCTTTAACTTTACTGATTATATTAGATAATCTAATTGATATATTTGCTTATTAATCCAATTAATTAAAAAATGAAGAAGTGAGAAATTTTTGAAAAATCATCGTATTTGTGTTTTCATGAATATGAAGTAATAAGTAACTATACTTATTACGACTTTTTATATAATCATAAAATCTATAAACAGTTTCCGAGTTATTTTGTAAAATATTTTTTTTTAGAAAAGATTTTTGGAAAAGTACTGAAAATATTAAAAAAATATACTTAATCAATTTAAGAAATTTTTAATTTTTAGAATACATTTTTGAAGAAATTCCTATAAGATAAATATATTTTGCAATTAATTAAAGGTTTGTATTTTTTTTAAGAAAAATTAAGCAATAATAGAAAAAGTCACCTAATTTCTGTATATTAGAAATATTTGTATAATTAGTTAAAAAAAAAATATGTTAATTCATACAAATTACCTGTTTCATAAAAATATTCATTATTTATATCACTAAATGTATTGAAAAATTTTCCACTTTTTTTTCATTTTCTATTTATTAATTTAAGAAAATATTCATAATCACTTATAACTAATAATTATTATATTTTTTTATTTATTTTTATTATTATTTATTTCCTTTATAAATAAATATTGATATTATGAATTAAGTGTAAAGTAGTAATATCAAAAGTTAATTGTAATTGAATTGTCTACTATTTAAGAATGAATTTGATTCAGTTATGATACAACAAAACTGTTGTAAACAATACATTTTACATGTTACATAATTATAGTGGTTCTGTTCAGATATGGGACACGATAAATTACAGTTATGTCACGCACACCCGTGCGCATCGTCAGTAAAAATAAGGTGAACGAAACGTAACATATGCAGGCAGGGTGCAGTTGGATTGGAGAGGAAAGTCAGGATGAGCTGACATTTCAGATTGTTTCAGAAAGGTCAGCAGACGGACGCACCGAAATAGATCTCGCATTTCGATCACCGTTCACCAGAGCCAAAACTGCATATATATATAGAAATCAATCAATAAAAAAATGCAAATTGTATCAACAGATTATTGGGTAACTGTTGCAAACGAGCGAAATTTAATGCCGAACTGCATATATCATCGTTCCGGTCTTACCGCAAACACTAATAACCATTGACCGAACTGCAAAATCGAACTAACACCCACACAAAACCGAAATTCGAATTAGTGCCTGCTGCTGTTTAGGCAGTATCAAACACGTATCAAACAAACGCAAATATTAATCCGATTGTTTTACTTTGATGTACTTTCTGTTGGAAAAGGATTAGTTTCATTATTACAACGAACATTCTCTTCATTTTAGTCTTATTTCTGATATCGTCAACATATTTAATTATAAAATAACTTAAAGCCAGTTAAATATTGAAGTTTTGTAAAAAAATTGTTAAAATTGTAGATTGATTGATTTCTATGATTGTGTATTTTCTATTAAAATCGTTAATATTTAATATTTTAAATTGAATGTTTTGTATTACAAATATTTTATATTATAAATATTAAATTTGTTATAAATTGAGCCACATGTAGTAAATTGAGTGTAGTTTATAGGCATATAACAAAAGTGCCAGTATTAACCATTTGCGGGTATAGGGCGGATATATCCGACATATTCTTTACACAGGAGACTTCGTTTATATAAAATTGCATACAAAATTGTTAATATTTAATATTGTAAATTGAATGTTTTTATTACAAATATTTTATATTATAAATATTAAATTTGTTATAAATTGAGCCACATGTAGTAAATTGAGTGTAGTTTATAGGCATATAACAAAAGTGCCTGTATTAACCATTTGCGGGTATAGGGCGGATATATCCGACATATTCTTTACACAGGAGACTTCGTTTATATAAAATTGCATACAAAATTGTTAATATTTAATATTGTAAATTGAATGTTTTATATTACAAATATTTTATATTATAAATATTAAATTTGTTATACATTCAGCCACATGTTATAAATTGAGTGTAGTTTATAGGAATATAACAAAAGTGCCTATATTAACCATTTCCGGGCAAAGGGCGGATATATCCGACATATCCTTTACACAGGAGACTTCGCTTATGTAAAATTTCATACAAAATTGTTAATATTTAATATTATAAATTGAATGTTATATATTACAAATATAATAAATATTAAATTTGTTATAAATTCAGCCACATGTTATAAATTGAGTGTAGTTTATTTGCGTAAAACAAAAGTGCGTGTATAAACCATTTGTGGGCAAAGGCGGATATATCCGACATATCCTTTACAGAGGAGACTTCGCTTATGTAAAATTGCACACAAGGCCAATGTGATGGAGCTGTCATCGAATCTTAGTTCTAAGCGAGGTGTAACAAATCTTTTTCAGACGGAGCCGTAAAAGTTTTAACATTAGTTCTATAGAGTTACCGAAATTCGCCTCAACATAAAATGCGACCTGGAAAAATATCCGTCCACAAGGGATTAAATTTGGATAAAAACGGCTACCTATTATAATTTAGTCTTTAAAATGGATAATAATGAATTTTTGTGTATAATTTTTAGAAATTTAGAAATTTTGTAAAAAAATAATAAACAATTTATTTTATATAGGAAAATGTAAAGTTAAAGTTCATTGATTACTATCATTAATATTTGTATATAATTGTGTATTTTCAGTATAAATTGTTAATATAAAGGGTGCAACATGATGCAATAAAGGGTAATAACTTGTTATAAATTGGGTGTAGTTTGTAGGGATTCTTATAAAATATAATAAATATTAAATTTTGTATAAAAAAAAACTGGTCTTTTGTGTATGTGAAAGCTTCGAAGTCGTTTTCGATAATAATTCCACTAAAAATGTATAAGATGCTGGAGTGGAGGCAGCAATAAAGGTATAGCTTTTAAATGGGAACGTAATACGTTTCGTTCCTTTTATTTTCGATTTTCCTTCTTCCACGGTCGTAATAGTTTTATTACCAAAGACATGTAATATGTGGAATAGAAAGCGCAATCAATGCCGAATCGGGGAAAAGATTTAAATTGGAAATTGGATCGTGGGGGTGAGGGAGAAAAAAAAAACCCAACCCCCCCAGAATCAGATCGATGCACATCCATCTCGTTCTCTTTCGCTCGCATTCATTGCATACGCCTTATATATACGGAAGCTTCTGAAAGGGTACACACATACAGATAGCAAAAAAAAGGGCCCCGCAGGATTGGCGGGCAACAATTTTATTGCCCTTCGATGTAAACAGTCCGGACGGCCGCAACAAAAATAATAATAAAAGAAGAACGGAGACAGGGAAAACAAGAAGGGTGCAATAAAACCGAGTACAACCCTTCTTGCATTCGTCGTCTATATTCCTCTTCTTTTTTTTTTGCAAAACCCTTTGCGGTGCGTGCGCGCGTGTGTGCAAGTCTGAAGGACCCCTGGTGACACATTATACGCGTCGCGTGTCCTTTATCCTCGCTCCCTTCCGAGGGTGATATAAAAGTTACCTGCCCATATCGACCCTTCATCCTCCCATTCCATACACCCTCCACGTATCTCTAAAAATACCGCACCACCGTAAAATTAGCGACATTCGCCTCATCTAAAAGACCTCCCCTTGCAAACACGTAATATTAATATATATAAAAATACGAAATTTACATCCCTCAACGCATAAACTTACGGTGAGTGCAAAAAAAATGAAGTATGGGGAGAAAAACAAACAACATTGGGGGGGAGGCGCATAAAATACATCACATACGAAATTAACAATTTAATTTCAGCGGCCCTCCACGTCGACATCGGAAAATGCGACTGGATAATAAAAATAACTCAGGATTTAACCCTTTTTGCACGAGTACGCGGGGTTTCGGTGATAATAATAAATACTTCGTCGTTTTACCACCCCCTTCGTTTAAATCACGAGGGTAACGGGAATTAACTCGAAACGAACGAAAATAAAAATTAACACACGCAATCGTACGTATTTGAAAAGAACAACGCCGAATTTCGCTATAAATGTAAATTGTAAATATCTAGATTTTTTTTCTAAATAGAAATTCAATTAAGGTTAACGAAAACCGAGGTTAATTTAATAAAATTAATGTTTTTAATTAGAGAAATAAATGTTAATTTTACATACATTCATTTAAAACAGGTGACAACCGAAATCCCGACGTTCGAAATCCCGAGTGTATCGAAATCCCGGCTGGCTCAAAATCCCGACTATATCAAAATCCCGACAGTGTCTTTTATTATTATAATTTCTACAATAACATTAACCATAAGGTAGTCGGGATTTCGTTATAGCTGGGATTTCGATATAGTCGGGATTTCGATATAATCGGGATTTCGCTATAGCTGTGATTTCGATATAGTCGGGATTTCGATATAGTTGGGATTTCGATATAGATTGGATTTCGATATAGTCGGAATTTCGATATAGTTGGGATTTCCATATAGCTGGGATTTCGATATAGTCGGGATTTTGAGATAGTCGGGAATTTGATTGTCGGGATTATGGTAGTCAGGATTTTGACATAGTCGGGATTTCGAACGTCGAGATTGCAATATAGACCCATTTAGAACATGTAAGTTATGCAACCAATATACAAGTAAAATAATGAAATGTTAAAAGAACACACAAAAAATACTATATTTGGAATACGGCAATAAAACGTAGATAATTCTCAGAAATATATATTATGAATGAAAGAGATGAATGAAACGTAGTAAAAATCGCAAAAAAGATGTGTAGAAAATACCATCACGAGTCGAGACGGTAATAAAAATAATTTATTCGAGGAACAATAACAAAAAATCTGTATATATTATTTCGATGTCTAGCCTATTTATTTTCATAGTTTTTTTTAACGAATTCCTTTCCTCTTTTTATTTTATTGAAATATGTCATGTAATATGTGATGTAAACGCTAATTATTTGTACTGCATCATCTATTAACCCAAAATATTACCCCATGCTTAAATCCAATTTTGCTGAACGTCCTAATTTCATTTTTACCTCCATTTTGGGGTAATTGACCCCAGATTGATTTCCCATGTGTAGATAGATACAGTGTGAGTATTTCAACAAGTGTATGTTTACTTGACAAATAACTTCATTAAGAATTGTTTATTGCTATTATATAAATTATATAATTAATAATTTAAAAAATTGTAATTTGTAAACATAAATGTATTTTCCATAAATGAGAATCAAAATTCTTATATAATATTCGCAATGCATTTGCAAGGTTTAAGTCAATTTTTCTATAATCTCCACATTTTGATTGGTAATTATAATAAAATTATTTGTACTGTTTTATCTATTACCCAAAAATATTACCCCGTTCGTAAATCCAATTTATTTCATGGATACATAGAATTTTAATAGATGAACGTCCCCATTTCACTTTTACCCTCATTTTGGGGTAATTTACCTCAACTTAATTTCCTATGTATAGATAGATACGGTGAGAGTATTTCAACAAGTATATGTTTACTTGACAAATAAGTTTGTTAAGAATTGTTTATTGCTATTACATAATTTTTGTAATTAAAAATTTAAATAATTGTAATTTGTAAAAAAAAATATGTAACGTCTGTAATAATTTGTGTTTTTCATAAATGAGAATCAAAATTCGCAAGGTTTTCATTACATAATTGCTAAAACCGCACTATTTTCGTGCCCACATAAAGATTGATTTAACGTTCGTAGCAACCGCTAATTCATCTTTATGAAGATCGGGCGTTTTTGTAACAATATTCGGCTATTTTTATTAATTTAATTAACAATCAAAATCCCGACTATATCGAAATCCCCACTACCATAATCCCGACAATCAAAATCTCAACTATATCGAAATCCCGACAGTGTCTTTTATTATTATAAATTTCTACAATAACATTTTTATGGTAGTCGGGATTTCGATATAATTGAGATTTTGATTGTCGGATTGTCGGTAGTCAGGATTTTGAATATAAAGTTGCATCAAAATTTAGTTAATATTAATAATTGTGACGAATTTAAATTATTCACTTATTCACAAAATCATTGTATAACAAATTTTTCAATTTAGTTATTATAATTCTAAAAAAAGGGTCTATATCGCAAGCCCGACAACCGAAAGACTGTCCCGACTGTATCGAAATCCCGACAACCATAATCCCGACTATATCAAAATCTCGACTTATTATTAATTTATTAAGTTATTGTCACTTCGTTCCAGAATAATTTAAAAATGTTATCGTAGACATTTTTGATATAGTCCGGATTTTGATACAGTTGGGATTATGATTGTCGGGATTTTAATACAGTCGGGATTATGGTTGTCGGGATTTCGATACAGTCAGCATTTAAAACGTCGGGAATTTGATTGACAGTATTTCGGGTTGTCGGGCTTGCGATTGCCACCGCGAAAAAAAATAATATTTTCAGAACAAAATCGCATTTTCACAACATTTCCATACTAACAAGCATTTTTTTTTCACAAACACTGGTGGATGCGCCGTGTTGCGTAATGATGACTCAAATTTCAGTGGATGATCTAATACGTGTTTTCAGCATATTTCGAACGAAAAAAAAGCAAACTTTTAATTAAACCCTCAAACCTTTTCAGCTTGGACAACTGCAACAAACAACAACAACGGAAAACAAACACGAAAAAAAAGCAAACAGATGAAACAAAATAAAACGTGAACAGGTAGGTAATAAAGGAGCGAGGAATTGTTCACTCTCTCTATATATCATTTCGACAAAGGAACAACCTCATCCCCCATCGATGCGGGGGTGGATTCTATACAGTATGTGGCTTCTTTTTTTTTGTTGTTCGTTTGTAGATTTTTTATATTCTTTCTTCTCTCGCTTTCATTTCTGCTTTATTCTTTCGGTTATTTCGCGTTTGTGTTCCGGTTGACTTTTAATTGATTCATGTACGATTCCCGGCGATGACAATACGTTTCTGCTCACGAAACAGAAATCTCCGGACAAAGAATTATTTACAAAAACAGCGCACCGAAAAATATTGGAGTGCTCTTTTCAATTTTTTTTTCTTCAGCATCAATAATTTGCATACGTATTCAGCTTCATTATTAAAATAGTAAAAGATACATAAAAAAAAAATATAATTAATGAATTTCATTAAGAGAAAACGTACATTTTGAATGAAGCTTTGAAATTAATATGATCTGAATGATAATTATAAGACAAAATATATATAATGTGGAAAATAGATTCGGTTTTCGAACTACTTTTAGTAATTATATAAAAATTGTAAATTTGAATACAGTTGTGAATTTTGATAGTTACAAATAAATAAATGAAGAGATTAAAAAAGAGAATTGAAATTATTATTTAATATTTCGATGACAATACGAAGATGTAAGTAGGCACGTTGGAAAGGTGAGACATTCAACTTTCATACGAGTGGTCGATTATGTAATTATCTTAAAAAATCACGAAAAACTAAAAAGACTGAAATTTTATTTGTACATATAAAAAGTTGTAAATAGTGTTTAATTGAAATTAGTGATTAAATAGTTAAAAATAATAATTAATATTAATAGAAAAAATAAAGCTTTTTATTTTGATAATAAACAAAGTTTCAAATATATACGCACTTCGTTATGGAATTTTTAATATTTATAGAATTTTCCATATGCATTTGCCAACTCTGATATTACACATATAAAAAAAAGCTACAACAATGGACGAAACTGTATTTTATCGCCAATTGCCAATATATATCACAGTGAAACATTTTAGTTCGCATTTCAAAAAACTCAAAACCGACCAACACATGTCAATATACACTCACGTTTCACATTTCGCACGTACATTTTCATACATATTTATTTTTATTAATTTAATTTTTATTCAATCAATACAAAAACAACAAAAAAAAATCTATAAATAAACAAGAAATTTGTTATTTTTTTCCCTAAATAATTAAAATTAAAAGAAAAGTATCTCAATTTCTTGCATTTATATAAATTAATTTAATATGTGAAAACTTTAAGTAAATAATTATAATTATATTTAATAATTAATTAGATTTTAATTCTAGCTAAATAACATTTATGAGTTTATAATTCCGACTTGATTCCATTAAGGTATGAAATAACAATATGAAAGTATATATATAAAAAGCCTAACTAAAAGGTCTTTTTTACATTTTCATTAAGATTCATATTTTACTCCAGATTTAATTACTAAAAAAATCCGTACTGTACATTTTTAATTCGTGCATGTTTTCTACTGGAAAAACCGTACTGTTATATATTTTTATACACACATCTCTCTCTCACATACATTCACAGCGTTTTGTTCCTTTGCTGCAGCGCCAAAAAAAAAATATATATTTAATAAGACAAAGTGTACTTTTTCCATAATGAAAATGTGTTGTATTACATGCATAATGAAAATGGGGTGGTCGACGGAGGGTAGAGAACAAAAAAAAAATATATGATACGAGTGTATGCAAATATTAACCGTCCGGTTCCGGAAATTTAAACTCGCTTTTTGCCTCTTGCTCGTTATATAATATTCTCTCTTCGTTCATTTCGGGTTTCCTTTTCTATCTTTCGCTTTCGTTTAGATTATACTGGCCTTCTGGACGCTCGAAAATGAAGCCGCACCGTTGCGCAATTTCATTAAACGCGACACACGGAAATTAATTAATATTTCCCTATAACCGATGTTAGTTTTTACACCTCCGCTTTTTTTTGATAATTCCAACAGTTTGTGCAAAGATATTTATCATATTGTGAATTGCCTGAAATTAATTATAGATGTTATTAAAAAGAAGCAATTTGTATTGGAAATGAATAGGTTTGATAGTGGTCAAAGGTCAATTAAACAATTTTAGATTAATTACAAAAAAAGTTTTCCAAGATCTGTATTTCTCAACAGAATTAGTTATTTATTACAAAAGTTGGATAATATGAACGAGGTGAATTAAATAGTTTGTTAAATATTTGAACAAGTAAACTCTAATTTGTTCAATTTTCAGAAGTTTGAAAGTTTGAAGTTCATAACGTTACGAAAGTTAATTACATTTTAATAGAACAGAGCAGAAGTAAATTATTATCATCTATTAATTACTCCATTTTCTGAAGTTTTAAATTCTAAAGTTTAATAAATTGCTAATGTTATTTTATACCAAATGTTACGCAAAGCGATGATTTAACTGTGTAATTAGAAGAAACAACATTGTTACCGTAGGTTTGAATTGCCTGAAATTAATTATAGATAGAAAATTATATTGGAGACAATCAAAGGTTGAAGAAATAATTTTAGTTTTTTTTTTGTTAGAAAAAGTTTTCTTAGATCTATGAAGAAAGTAATTAGCTTGGGTTAGAATTAGTTAGTTATTACAAAAGTTGGATAATATGAAGGAGGTGAATTAAATTTAAAATAGTTTGTTAAATATTTGAACAAGTAATTGAATAAAATTGAAGAAATAATTTTAGTTTTTTTTTTGTTAGAAAAAGTTTTCTAAGATCTATAAAGAATGTAAGGTGAAGAAATTGTAATGGAGATGAATAAGTTTGAGTGTGGTCAAAGGTTGAGAAAAAAATTTTAGATTCTCTTTTTTATTAGAACAAAAGTTTTACAAGATTTGTGAAGAATCTTATAAGGCGATGAAACCAGATTCCTGTGTTTGTTAACAAAATTTGTTATTTTTGGATAACTCGAACTTTTGTAATATTAAGGAAATGAATGCAATCCAATTAGTGCAAGTAAATTGCAATTGACTGTAACTTGTACAGTTTTCAAAAGTTTGAAAGTTTTAACTTACAAAATCTATTCTTAATTTCTTAATATTACGAAAGTTAATTATATTCTAACAGTTTGTTAAATACTTGTATAAGTAAATTTGTAATTGTCTGTAAATTAGGCTAATTACAGAAGTTTGAAATTGTAAAGTTTAAAAAATTGTTAATCTTATTTTATACTAAGTGTTACACAAAGCGAAGATTTAACTTTAAAAACATTTATCATATTGTTACTGTAGTTGTGAATTGCCTGCAATATAGCAAATTGCATTGGAGATGAATAGGTTTAAAAGTGGTCAAAGGACGAAAAAGTATTCCAAATTTCTTAATATTACAAAAGTTAATTATACAGGTAAACTTCTTTTTACGCCGGTGTTCCGTTCCTACAAAAGCCGTCGCAAATCGAATCGGCGTAAAATGAATCCTTATTTACAGTCAGGTAACTATAGGGTTTAGTTCTATATAAGTGTAAAGTCAGCAATTAATAAGCGTTATTTCACTGAGGCGTTATTGTGAAACCTGTATTCTAACAGTTTGTTAAATATAAAATAATCTGTTAATTTGGATATTTTCTAAAGTTTATAAAATTGTTATTTTACACCAATGCGATGATTTAACTGTGTAATTAGGAGAAGAAAAAAAACAGGGGATTTAGTAAAAGATTAAAATCGTCGATGTCGGGATTCCATTAAAAGATAATGGCTGAGATACAGTTTTCCTGTAGGTCCTTTGTTCTTCTTCCTTTTAGGTAATTGTGATTTCCACTCACACGAGAACTTTGTTATCAGGATGAGGCGGCGGCGGCTGTGGAGACGGCGGCGAGGGCCTAATGTGAACAGATCGTTGTCTGTATTGTTGGGGGCGGCACGTTCCGCGGCCGAAAAGTAACTTTTTGTACGGAGGAGAAGGATTACCAGCGGCGGCGGTGGCGGCGACGCCGTACATTTTGAACGAGTGGACGAGATTTATAACCTAGGCTTTAATTAAACGGCGACAGGTCCATTAGAGAGCCATCACATGTCCTCCAGATAAATACGCATGCACACGGAAAACCTTTATATCCGAAGGCGCGCAGATTAATCGCCAGAAGTATAACATGGCCTTGTTATGCAACGCGTCTGAAATTTCACCTTAACTGCGTGTGTCGCGAGGGGGGTGGTTCGGCAGTAAACCCACGCAAGGGGTGGATTTGGCGGTGCGCTCGAAGCGGCGCTAGTTAGTGCATGCTTAATTAACCATATCAGAGTGGCACACTTATGATTAATTATACAGACAGTTCTGATGGCTCTGCACAATTCCTCACCTGCACCCACGTTTGACACCTAATTTAGTGGGGAAGACGTCGCCGTGGATCTATATATTCAAAAGGGGGATGGATGGTGGAAAATTTCATGCGCGGGGGTTGGATTGGGTTGGGATTGTGGAGGCGGTGGTAATCCCCCGGTCAGAAAGTTCGGAAAAACTTCCCGGAAAGGGAAAAGAGAAGAAGTTACTTCCGACGGTATTGATCCCTTAACGGAATGCATCACAATAAAGGTGGTATTGCATGCACTCTAAACCGAAAAAAAAATAATAGAAGAAGAAGGAATATGTATATAGTTTGTATATAGTTTGGAAAACACATGGAAAAGTAAAAAATATCGAACGGAATGGGGAGAAAGAAAGACACCCACAATCCGTTGCACCCTCGACCATCCAAAGCCAGCACACGGGGTTCGGGAAATTCACATCGAACAATGGGCTTTCGTGACCATTTTCGTTTTAATGAAAAAATCAATGGATAATTTAAAAATCATTACGTCTGAATTTGTATGTTCATTACCAACTATATTAGCAATTAACGTTTTAATCAACTAAATATAAGAAACAAATGTAAATTAACACAATAATATAGGAACTTTTAACAACTTTCATTCAAATTCTACAAATTATTTTAATTAAATTCTATATTTTTGTTGTTACAAATGTTGGATTAAAATTTTTCATAATTTGTTAGTATAAAGTGAGAAAATGTAATGAAGATGAATACTCAAACCTATTGTCAAAGTTGGAGGAAATAATTTGAGATTTTGTTTGTAAAAAAAAGAGTTTTCTAAGATTTGCGAAGAAGCTAAAGTGAGGAAATTGTAATAGAAATGAATAAGTTTGAGTGTGGTCAAAGATTGAGTAATTAAATTTGAGATTTTTGTTGTTAGAAAAAAGTTTTTGAAGATTTGTAAAGAATCCAAGATGAGAAAAGCCAGATTCACGTATTTGTCAACAAATTTGTTATTTAAATCATTACAATTTAATCATATATTTTTGTATAAATGTTGGTTTCATTTTTTTCATAATTTGTTAGTATAAAGTGAGAAAATGTAATGAAGACGAATAGGTTTGAGTGTGGTCAAAGTTCGAGGAAATAATTTGAGATTTTGTTTGTAAAAAAAAAGAGTTTTCTAAGATTTGTGAAGAAGCTAAAGTGAGGAAATTGAAATGGAGATGAATAAGTTTGAGTGTGGTCAAAGATTGAGTAATTAAATTTGAGATTTTTGTTGTTAGAAAAGAGTTATTGAAGATTTGTAAAGAATCCAAGAAGAGAAAAGCCAGATTCACGTATTTGTCAACAAATTTGTTATTTAAATCATTACAATTTAATCATATATTTTTGTATAAATGTTGGCTTCAATTTTTTCATAATTTGTTAGTATAAAGTGAGAAAATGTAATGAAGATGAATAGGTTTTAGTGTTGTCAAAGTTCGAGGAAATAATTTGAGATTTTGTTTGCTAAAAAAGAGTTTTCTAAGATTTGTGAAGAATGTAAGATGGGAAAAGTTAGATTTGTCAACAAAAATTGTTATTTAAGAACTTTTAACAGCATTCATTAAAATTCTACAAATTAAATCTTATATTTTTACTAAAAGCAATTGTAGTTAAAAATTGTTGGCTTCAAATTTTTAAGTTTATTTTTAACAATTTTTTGTTATTTTTTAATAGATATAGCATTAACCGTTTTCATAGAAAAAGTTGAAAAAAAAGGTGAAGAAAATCCCTTGAAAGTTGAAAAGTCCCTTAGGCGTTCCGCATTTATGGATTTTCATTCCGACGTCTCGTTTTTAT
The DNA here is from genome assembly GCF_001412225.1 of Nicrophorus vespilloides. NCBI lineage: Eukaryota > Metazoa > Arthropoda > Insecta > Coleoptera > Silphidae > Nicrophorus > Nicrophorus vespilloides. The sequence goes on from NW_017099495.1 coordinate 65,512, forward strand.
TTTCTTTTGAAGATTTTTCCATCCCATTCAATTTCTACCTTTTCACGCAGACACTCACATATATGCTTATGTTCACACATATATAGATACTCTCTCATCTACAAACACGTCTTGGGTTTGCTCTGCATTCACTCGGACTTCTTGCGGAGGGGATTTCGAGAATGCAAAGAATGGGGACACAAAAAGCAACTACTTTTGACCATTTCATTCGAATAGAACCCCTGTCGCTCGAGGATGAATTCTCATTAGCTTTATACGTAGAGAAGTGTAGGCAGACACGCACGTTTATTATGGTATATTAAATATATACTGGGTTTTCAGTATTAGCAAATTGTCAGGTAGAGTTAAGCTCTTTAAAGTTTCTTAATGTTCGCGAGAAGAAGTGGGCTTACACATATTATATAATACCTAGAGCGTTCATGCTCTATGTATGTATGGAGGTGCCATAATTCCGGTGGCGGCTGCGATAAAGCCTTAGGTTTAGGAGCGGTACGTGCGTGGGGCCCTTCTGTGTGAAGCTCCAGGAAGAGATGTAGAAGAAACAATGCGAGTAGTTGGCGGGATTAGTATGCGTGGCTTTAAGAATGGGACTGGGGAACTTGCTAATCCCGAATTGTGTGAGCGTGCACTTTGGAGATTAAGCTCTATACACTCATGCAGCTGCGGGGGTGGATCGGTACAGGTATAATACAGACTCCAACAGCGTGCGTTAATTGTCTCGAAACCGCTAATCCTCGCGCTACACCAGCACCTGAAAACGTTAATCCTTATTCCGTGGAGGTATTTACAATTTTCAAGGAGTACAACACGCATTTCGCAAGGGAACAAAGCCTCCTCCAAAAGTCGAATCGTTGGTGGAATTAAACAAAGGAAAAAACAACGAAATCGCTTAACAACTCCCAAATACCACCCCTTTCAGGGGTGAAAATCTCCCTCGAGAAGAGGCTCCGATAAGTCACGTTCCGCCACCCTACACTTACAATCGACGTTATTTCCAGATTTGTTGGAATTCCTTGCAACACCGTTTCCATTGAAATAACGACGACTAAGGGCATACACATACACACACACAAACGTACGATCGATCCTCGGAAATAAGGAATTGACTCAATTTTTGTGTTCGAGGAAGAAAGAAGGAGGTAGTTGCAGAAGTAGGAAAAAAAAACGAAACTCTGTACGTCAATTTTGCTTCTCTACACAATAATGCGAAATCATTGTCGGCAACTTTTGGTATTCAACTAGTGTTTCACCCGCCTTTCATTTTATTTCTGGATTTTAAAGGCAGGACTCCCCCGGCACATGGCGTATTTCGCATGAGATGGGAATTCCTAACTAAGGCGTACTCAATTATTAGCTACCTTTTGATGTCTCCTCTCCAAGATCTTTAATTATATCATCAAATATTTATTTACAATCAACTGTTTCAGAACTTAATGTTTAACTATTTCAAAATTAATAATTTTGAACAATTTGATCGAAGAAAATATTTAAACAATTTTGAAGTGTTCAGTAGAAAATAGTTTTTCTTTATCATATTCAATTATTAAGTCGAAAATGTCTTCAAGTATTTTACGCCTTGATGTTTAGAAGTGTAGAGATGTGGAATTGCAACTATTCGTTCTTTACAGGTACTGAAATAAAAGGGGCTGAAGAAAATAGCCCGTACCACGGATGAACTTCAGAGTCATCGTCATGTGTAGTGTATGTGCTGTATTCCAGGACCTCTAGGAACGGTTTGTCATCCTCATCCTGAGTGCCGGATGTTGGCGACGTCGAGAGGGACGTGAGAGAGCGCCGGTTGCCCCCAAGATTTCATCTCCCAAAGACACACACACACGTGTCTCGTTTCCTCCCGTCCGGATTTACGGCTCAGACTTTCGTTACTTCTTCTTCGTCGTCGCCGTTTCTATTGTTTTAGACGTTATTATTATTTGCCCATCGCATCCTTCCACACCCATTCCGGACAATCCAAGGTGGCTGCACACATTGCTGTATTAAAGCACATGCTTTCACCCCCCAAAAAAAAAAATATGTTGCGGTGCCAAATATCAAACACAATTCATCAATTGCTGTGCGTGAGTAGAGCTGCTAGGATTTAGCTTTTGAAATTGTTTCCATCCCTGATGTTTATCGGGTCCGAGGAAAATAATATGTTTTCTTTTGACGTGGACGGGCCTAAATTTACTTTAGCGCTCCCTTTTATTTTTCGAATAGTTCTAGGAGGGTCGTCTTCGTTCCATTCTGAAAGCCCTTAAGCAACGTGCAGGGACTATCTTTGATGTGCTTTTGACAACATAAAAGCCTATAACCTATAGCATTTATATATTTACCCATCATTCCTTCTGACACTTCTCTTCTTTTTTTTACTTCAATCTAATTATAGACAACATTCTAAAAATAACCTTCAAAACATACAATTACAACCAAACCTATATCTCACTTACAACTAATAATTATGGATCACAGTGGCCTTGTATACAATTTTACAGAAACGTAAAGGATAGGGCGGATATATACGCCTCTCGTTCGAAAAGCGTAAAAAGTTAAGATTAAATCTTAAATCTACCAAATTATAATTAACAATATTAACTTTGTACAAATTTTCCTTTTTAAATTATGCAAAAAGTTATTACTGATACTACTCATATAATTGTGCAGTTTATAAATAATTTAAGCAATTGAAGTTAAAAATGTTTATGTTAGAACATATTACATGTGCGAATCACTAAGGTTTTTATGTATCCATATAGTGAGTCCCAGTTGCAGGACTGCATTCAAACTGGACTACAACATTGTCAACACTTTGTTGATATTTCCCCGGTCCGTTTTCACTTTGTTGTCCCCTTTCTCGTTGTTTTTTTTTTTTAGTTGTTGTTGTTGAAAGTTTTCATTCGTTGTTTTTAATTAAGATAGTAAAAGGCTAATACGAACCAGGGGTCCGGTAACGAAAGTCATAAAAGTGTTTTAACGACGCTTCCGGTCCCCCCATAAGTAAAAGACAACTGTCACATACACCTCGTTGCAGGGCAGTACATAAAGTCCCTCCTGCGGAGGGATGAACGTAATAAGTTTTACATATTCCGGGTGAATCTTGGCAAACAAAGTTAATTTCTCGGGGCTTTTATGGAACGTACATAACCAAGGGGGTCTCGCGTCCGTCCTGTCTCTCTGTCCACGCGAGAGATGAAGATACCAAGAGAAAGAGAGAGAGGAAGGGTGAAAGGAAGGAAGGACCCGAAAGGGCACGACGACCACAACGGGTGGTTCCAAATGGGGTGGTTTTTGGGGCCCACCTCAAGTCGGAACCTAATCCCCATTTACGCGCGGCCGACTTCATTACTGCATCCCCCCGCGTGTTAAATTATTTAAGGGAAACGCTTTGTTCCGACACACTCACTTGCATACATTGAGAAGGGCACGTAACCATGCCTACGCATATAAATAGAAAAAATAAACATCATTTGATTATGAATAAATTATGTTTGGATTTCATTAAAGAACCGGAACGAAACTTCCGGTTTTCTCAAAATTAACTTTCCAGCCGGAAGCGTTTCTAATATAACTCATCAAGAACAATTTAATTACATCATGTAAATCATAATTGTAAATTATAAATGATCATAATTAAATAGAATATTTAAAAAAAATAGATAATAAATTAGAAAATGAATCAACTAATTATGTAATTGTCGAAGCTCTAATTTCTTAATATTTAAAGTTTATTAGAATAAAAATAGGTGTAAATATAGAATTTTATGTTGAATTGTTTTTTTTTGTGTGTATTTAATGTGAAATGATTTGTTTTCATGATAAATCCAAATATTATGCTCTGGCTCTATCGGATACGTAATCATAAATCTCGTAGAAATATGTAATAAGCTAAACATTGGCTATTGCCAAGAACGAATTTACTGCCAATAAACACATTTCTTGGCCCCCGTGTGTTTAAGCAAATTATTTTCATACAAAGGAAACTGAAATAACGCACATATATGGCGTGCTACCATCAAAAAATCGATAACTTATTTTAGTAATTCATACTATGTTACTATAATAAGGTAATAGAAATCTATTGATTGTTTCTTAATAATACGTACAACATTGTAAGTAAATCTAATTATTTTTTATGATTTTTTATAAAATTAAGAAATGGTCTTATTATTAAAACTTAATAAATTCTCTGTAATTTCTTAATATTTGAATTAAGGTCAAAAATTGATAAAAACAAAAATCAATTAATAGTATGATGATTATTTGAATCAGGATTTGTTTACTTCTTATTAAAAAACTTAGTAATCTTAATTATGAATTTTTCAGGTATTCTTAATATAATTTAAGATACTAATGAAGAAGGATTTAAAGAAAGTAAAATGTTGATGTTTAAATTACAATTTTATAGCGATTACAGTCTAAAAAAATTTGTGATTCTTTTTATAGTAAATTATTACTAAAATAATTCTCTGTATATTCTGTATATAATTTCACGTTTTAAATGAATAAGTAAACAATTGATTAGATTTTTACGTCTTAATAATTTCTCTGCAATTCCTTAATATTTGAATTAAGGTTAAAAATTGATAAAAACAAAAATCAATTGAAAGTAAACAAAAAATAAGATGATTATTTGGATCAGGATTTGTTTACTTCTTATTAATAAAACTTAGTAATCTTAATTATGTATTCTTCAGGTATTCTTAATATAATTTAAGATACTAATGAAGAAGGATTTAAAGAAAGTAAAACGTTGATGTTTATATTACAATTTTATAGCGATTACAGTCTTAAAAAATTTGTGATTAATTTTATAGTTAATTATTACTAAAATAATACTCTGTATATAATTTCAACTTTTAAATGAATAAGTAAAAAATTGATTAGATTTTTACGTCTTAATAATGTCTCTGCAATTCCTTAGTATTTGAATTAAGGTCAAAAATTGATAAAAACAAAAATCAATTAAAAGCAAACTAAGTTGATTATTTCAACTTTCTTCTTATTAAAAAACTTGGTAATCTTAATTATGTATTCTTCAGGTATTCTTAATATAATTTAAGATACTAATGAAGAAGGATTTAAAGAAAGTAAAATGTTGATGTTTAAATTATAATTTTATAGCGATTACAGTCTCAAAAATTTTGTGATTCTTTTTATATTTAATTATTACTAAAATAATTCAATGTACATTATGTATTTAATTTCACGTTTTAAATGAATAAGTAAAAAAATGATTAGATTTTAACGTCTTAAGAATGTCTGTGCAATTCCTTAGTATTTGAATTAAGGTCAAAAATTGATAAAAACAAAAATCAATTAAAAGTAAACAAAAAATAAGATGATTATTTGAATCAGTATTTGTTTGCTTCTTATTAAAAAACATAGTAATCTTAATTATGTATTCTTCAGGTATTCTTAATATAATTTAAGATACTAATGAAGAAGGAGTAAAATGTTGATATTTAAATATTCAATTTTATAGTGATTACAGTCTCAATTTTTATTCTGAATATAATTTCACGTTTTAAATGAATAAGTAAAAAATTGATTAGATTTTTACGTCTTAATAATTTGTATGTAATTTCTTACTTGACTTAAGGAGAAAAAATGATCAATAAAAAATATAATGATCTTAATAATACTTTACGTATTCTTGATTATTTCATATACTAAATTAATAACAACAAATACATCCTTAGTATAGAAAGTAAAACGATAATATGATGATAAAATTAAATTTTATAACGAAAACAATCTTAAAAAATATTATCTAATTATTACTAAAATACCTACTTTTAATAATTCTCTGAATATTCACAATATAATTTTAGGTTTTAAATGAATAAGTAAAAACAAATATTAAAAATAAATAATTTAATTCAATTTTTGTATATAATACTTTTATTTTCAAAAAATCGTCTTATACATTTGGTATACGTCTGTAATTTCTTAATACTTGACTTAATAAAAAAAAATAATGAGAATAATGATCAATAATTTAATTATATAATTTAGTGATCTTAATAATACTTTACGTATTCTTGATTAACAACAATGTTTACATACTTAGTATAGAAAATTAAAAAAAAAATATATTAAAATTCAAATTTTCTAAGGAAAATATATTTGATATATATTTTTTATTATCTGTTAACATTTATTTATGTATAAATTGTACTTTTTTTTTTTCTTCTTCTTATGTATTAATGTTTGGCCAATAAATTATTATTATTATTCCAAGGAAAACGATCGAACTCAAAAAATGAATAGAATAGAATATGTGGTTTTAAAAAAATAGATAAACATTAGATAGTGATTTTATAGTGAATTTAGTTATATTGGTGTGTATATTCTGGTTACTTTCAGTAAATTGTTGTTATTACTTTAGTTGATAAAAAAAATCAATTACAGAAATGGATAGAAATATAATTTATAAGATTATTCGATGGTTTTGTAATAAAGTAGAGTAAACTAAGCTACAAGTCTTGTTCGATTAAATTCATGGTTTTGTTGTATTTCTTTTCGAGTCTTGATTATACAACCTTAAGTGGCTTTCAGCAGTTTCCTCCGAGGCCAATTTAGAGTCTATTAGTGGGATTTGATAAAGTTATATAAAATGCACGGTCGCATGCTAGTCAGGTTTCTAGGCATGCTCGCCTAGGTAGTATAGATAGAGTACAGTAGCACCACTAGCAATATTGGCAAGCATGCAGACTTGATTAGCAGGTGGTGTCTCTGCATGCTCCCACAGCACCACTGTGCATGTATTCCGTATATGTGTACATACATACACACACGTATATATATATTATACGTCTGGATGTGTTTGCACGTATATGAGTATTCGCATGGGGAGGTTATTTGGCTGATGGGAGTCGAATAATAGCTTATGACTTACCCATTCGGATCGACGCCCGCGCCTCCGCCGCATCCGGCGACGCCACCTAGGCTTCCGCTGACGATCACGTCACTAGAACAAAACGAGACTTTGAGTAAGAGAGAGAGAGATGGTTGAGAGTTAGGTGTGTGAGAAACAATAGATGGATTAATTGCGATCCCATAATCAGTGACGGTGCCTGATTAGGACGGATATTGGGTCACCGCAGTCCGACTTCCGCCCATTGATCGCCTAATTGCACACGCATATAACACACTACGTCTTCGCAGCTCTTGATGACGGAAATTGACTACTTAAGTGCATTTACCACATTCATAAAAAACATACAACAACAACAACAAAATCATAAACAATAGTTTTTAAAAAATGACTTTTAAAGACTTTAAATTAATTAAATAGCTTTAATGTTTATGAGATCATTTTGCAAAAGTATTACTTATATTATTAATTAATTCAAATTGTAATTGTAAGTATTGAAGAATTGTTTAAATTTACAGAGAATATAAAATTTAATTAAATTGCAAAACGAATTTCTTGCTGTGTTGGTGGTGGAATTTCTACCGACATTACATCACTAATCTTGCATTTTCTATTATCCATTTTTACCGATCTTCATGAAATTTGATACGAAATATCGCTAGACTTTAGCAAATTGAAAAACAACTTTTTTTTTCAAGAAACAAATGTATTAACGCCAACTAAGAGAACTTTTGTTAGACTTTTGTATACACTCGGTCCTCTTTTTATGCGGTTTTGAAGTTATGCGGTTTTTATTTCAAGAAGAATTTTTTTTTTTTAAATAACTATTTTAGGCCATTCTGACACGTTTTGACACAAATTGGTAAACCATTTCATCGAAAAAGATGATAATTCTGAACGAGCATTCAAGTTCAACGCGAGCTTCAGAATTGCATTTCTGGATATCAGGAATTGTACAAAAAAAATAGCAAAGCCATCGCAAAGTTTAATCACTGATTATATTGTAAAAGGGAAAAAATCAGCATGCGAAGTTGTGACTAATTTTACTTGTGAAGTATCATTATCTTCATGACATAGATCTGATATGTTGACTATCTCTTCTAGTGATGAAAGTGATTTCGAACTAGTTCGCAAATTACACCGAACACTCTCATATAGCGACGATAATTCTAAAGAAAAAAATGTGAAGAAAGATTAACTTTCATAAACATTTTCTGTATTTTTTTCGTAAAATTTTTCCGTATAAATTTAGAAGAAATATGTTAAGATTATATTTTTGTGAAATTTAATAAACTTGTCTATGATTGTTAACGTTTTTATAAAATTATGAATAAACATTTCAGAAAAAATATAGTAAGACTAATTATTTAATCTGAAATTTAATAAACCCTTTTTTATGCGATTTTACGTATATTGTAACTCATTGATTTAGTTTTATGCGGTTTTAAAAAATTATGGAACTTATCTTTTATTTTTATACGTGTATCTAGTCCTTTTTTGTGCGATTTATTTTTATGCGTTTTCTTGTGGAACGTATCTACCGCATAAAAAGAGAACCAAGTGTATTTACTAATTAATGCAGCAATATTGTTTATTTTAAAATGTCGTTGTAGATCATCAAACAGAAACTTCAAGAACGTAGCTCCATTATTTTCCTCGAAACATTTCCTTAAATAATTTTCATTCAATTCGCTTAATCCCCATTTTGCTGAGGAAACAACAAAAGCGACGAGGATTCCAAAATGTATGCGCATTCATTAAACGCTCGGGGGCGGCGGCAAGGACGAGAAGATGCACCGCGCGATTAATGAAGACGCGCCGCTGGATTTATCGTCCTCGAAAATTTACAAACGCATCCGCGACATTTCGCCTGGATTTTACAGCAGGACGACACGCCACCAACCACCACCGCCGTCGCCGTCTCCGCGTGTATGCAAATATTTTCCATAAGGAAATGTTTAATAACTTTCCGCGAGAGCCGCCTGCAAGCTGAAAACCACCCTCCTCGCCCCTCCAAAGAAGAACCCCGTTCCTTCTCCGCACACAAAAAGGTGAATGCAAATATTTCGCTCGTCATCAAAGGAAGAGAGCGAACGAAGGCGGTGGAGGTGGCACGAGGACGAATATCCCGGGGAATATTTTAATTAAGCGAGAGGACGACCGACGGTATCGAGGGCGCAGCAGAAGACCCACATCTCTGCAATCCCACACCCTTCCATCAAATCTCATCCAGACCGCTCCTCCAACAATCGTTATCCTTGATTATATTATTATTAATATTATATAAATAATATCTTCGACGTGGATGAGGATAGGGTTTTCGAAGGGAAGGGCGTGAAATGAGCACGAAGCGTGTCAGACAACATAATTGGAATCGTTGGCATTTCATCATCAAATTGAATTCGTTACTTATTAAATTTTAATTTGAGCTTCGAAGCTTTCATCGTTTGTTTTTTCTATCGCAACTTAATACCTAACTCGGATCCATCAAATTAAAAGAATGTAACAGAAAAAGCAGACGAAATATCTTCAATTTGTATAATTGCTAATTTAGTGAATTCTTTCTTGCGCTGTTATTAGGTCTGTTGATGTATTATGTCTTAGCATTGTGTAATTATTGTAGAGATTCTGTATATTTCATAAATAAACTGAAGATGAAAATGTAAGGGATGATTAATAAATAATCGGTTATGAATAGCGTTGGAGACGTATACTTGGTTTTCTTAAAATTATGTAATAAATAAACATGAATTGAGTGGGCGAAGGGTGGATGGAATGAGGGAACGATTGAGGGGATGTGTAAGGGGGTGTGAGTGTGGATGGATCATATAATCAGTACAGTTACCTGATGTCTCCCTCAGGCGGCGGTGGTGGTAGCAGGAACATGCAAGGTTCCTCGATGAAGGCCTCTTGATAACCCTCTGAATATATATCGCCCATACCGTCTTCCCACATGATGAAAAAGTTACTAGACATTATCCGATTTTTCTCCACGGACAAACGGACATACGGAGTTCGGGGGGGCGAGCAACACGACACGGAGAATTTCAAAGGATTGGAAGGGATAGAAAAAAAAAAGGACACGGAAAGGAATCCCCGAGTAGAAAAAACACCACTTCAAATTTGACAGCTTACATGACACCGAAAAAATAAAGGCACTGCAATTTACAACACTTGACACAATCGCATTCGTGTCTATTTTGTTTGTCATTGCGACCGACAATGTTGATCACACATTTATTTGAATTAATATATAATTTTTTTATTTACTTGAAAACCACAGAATTTTGTAATATTTGGATATAATAAAATTTCAACATAAATTTAAATTAATTTCTTCCATTTATTTATTTATTTATTTATTTAGTCAGACTCATTTGCGTGTATGTGTTCGTGAGTTTTTTTTCTTTTATGGGCATTCTGTGGAGTTTGGTCGCTGGATCAATCTCCAATATAAAATTTTAATTTTAATTTCATTATTTAGTCAATATCTAGAGCATGTTATCTGTTTTTTTTCTTTTTCTTCTTGTAGATAGATTGCTTTAAAAAATAAAATTAAAAAAAAAAAAAAAAAAAATTATAAAATATACTTCATTTAGTCCTGTTTTTCTTAAACATTCTATAAGAAACATATTTTAGACTTCATAAACACTGAAGTTATAAAAGTGTTTAATTTATAGAAAATAAATGTAGTTTCTTTATAATGAAAAATAAACATGATTACTAACTTTTTTTTTGTAGAATATCCTCAATTCATGTAATTAAATTTGTACATTTCATAGAAAATTATTATAATTTAGTTTATTAAAAAAAAAAAATTTGTTTCCTATTAAATATTATACTTTTTTTTTATGAAATAATATTTATTTAATTATGTAATTTAACTACAATTTTAAAAATAATTTAGAGCAATTCAAAGGTTAATTAAAAGCAAAAATTGGTTTCTTTATAATCAAAATAAACATGTTTTAAGATCAAAGTTTATTTTTTGTAGAATTCATGTAATTAAATCCTGAAATATTTGTACATTTCATAGAAAATTATTATAATTTAGTTTATTAAAAAAAATAATTTGTTTCCTATTGAATATTATACTTTTTTATATGAAATAATATTTATTTAATTATGTAAGTTAATTACAATTTAAAAAATAATTTAGAGCAATTTAAAGGTTAATTAAAAGCAAAAATTGGTTTCTTTATAATGAAAATAAACATGTTTTAAGATCAAAGTTTAATTTTTGTAGAATTCATGTAATTAAATCCTGAAACCCCTGAAATATTTGTACATTTTATGGAAAATTATTATAATTTAGTTTATTAAAAATAATTTGTTTTCTATTGAATATTATACTTTTTTGTTTATGAAATAATATTTATTTAATTATGTAAGTTAATTACAATTTAAAAAATAATTTAGAGCAATTTAAAGCTTAATTAAAAGCAAAAATTGGTTTCTTTATAATGAAAATAAACATGTTTTAAGATCAAAATTTAATTTTTGTAGAGTTCATGTAATTAAATCCTGAAAACTCTGAAATATTTCATAGAAAATTATTATAATTTAGTTTATTAAAACAAAATAATATGTTTCATATTGAATATTATACTTTTTTTTATGAAATAACATTTATTTAATTATGTAAGTCAAATACAATTTAAAAATTAATTTAGAGCAATTTAAAGTTGAATTAAAAGCAAAAAATGGTTTCTTTATAATGAAAATAAACATGTTTTAAGATCAAAATTTAATTTTTGTAGAATTCATGTAATTAAATCCTGAAAACTCTGAAATATTTGTACATTTCATAGAAAATTATTATAATTTAGTTTATTAAAAGAAATAATTTGTTTCCTATTGAATATTATACTTTTTTTATGAAATAATATTTATTTTATTATGTAAATTAATTACAATTTAAAAAATAATTTAAAGCAATTTAAAGCTTAATTAAAAGCAAAAAATGGTTTCTTTATAATTGAAATAAACATGTTTTAAGATCAAAATTTAATTTTTGTAGAATTCATGTAATTAAATTCTGAAAACTCTGAAATATTTGTACATTTTATAGAAAATTATTATAATTTAATTTATTAAAAAAATAATTTGTTTCCTATTGAATATTATACATTTTTATATGAAATAATATTTATTTAATTATGTAAGTTAAGTACAATTTAAAATAATTTAGAGCAATTTAAAGCTTAATTAAAGCAAAAAATGGTTTCTTTATAATGAAAATAAACATGTTTTTAGATCAAAATTTAATTTTTGTAGAATTCATGTAATTAAATCCTGAAAACTCTGAAATATTTGTACATTTCATAGAAAATGATTATAATTTAGTTTATTAAAAAAAAAATATTTTGTCTCCTATTGAATATTATACTTTTTTTTATGAAATAACATTTATTTAATTATGTAAGTTAACTACAATTTAAAACATAATTTAGACCAATTTAAAGCTAAATTAAAGCAAAAATTGGTTTCTTTATAATGAATTAAAATATTATTTTTTGTAGAATTCAAGTAATTAAATTCTGAAAATCCTTTTAAAGTTTCATAGAAAATAAATTTATTTCAGTTTCTTTATAAATTCTGTAAAAAAACATATTCATAGAAGATTTTGAAACTCTGAAGTTATAAAAGTATTTTATGTATAAGAAAAAGAATATAGTTTAGTGAAAAATATAATTTTGTTTATGAATTCAAAAACTTCAATTTCTTTAAGTGTCTTCAATTCTAGTAATTACAGATAATTTTCTACATAATAAACAAAAGATATTTAAGATCATAAGACCTGCACTAAATTTCCTTTTTTTCTTTGCTAGTGTCGTCTCAATTCAGACAATGAAAGGGACACTCGTAAAACCCTTTGATGTTTCCTCCTACTCCTTCACTTCTTTTCCTTCTTCCAGCCACTTGTCCTCTTTTTTTTCTCTCTCCAAGTGTTATTTGTATTGTATATTCGATTTGTATGGCATCCTGCGGGTGCACCGGGCTTGCGGGTCCGAGGCAGCCGTAAAGCCGAACAACTCCACCGGTTTATGACCTGACCCTCACAGATTAAGTGGTTACGTGGTTACTTCAGAACTTACTAATCCCGCGCGCCTCCCTCATCCTCTCTCCCTCACCCCCTTCAACCCTGATGCCGGCCATTACCCAGAATTTATACCGCCGACCGAATACATTCTTGAACTAAGCACTTCCGTATAGGAAGGAGAAGAGAAGACAACGGCCCGAAACATACTTCACCCTGTTAATTGTTGCGAAGACATTAATTATGGAAAACAGAAAACAACATCTTCAATTACTAATTCAAATCTGCATTTGGAAAGCTTTAACATTTCTTTATATTAAATTGAGAACGTATATCTTTTAATACAGTTTGAACATTTCAATATTTCTTTTTCTAATGCTGCGTCTACACTATAGTTAGTAAGTCAAATTTGTAAATTTATTTTGTCTTAGTATAATAAAATTGCAATAAAACTTCTTGTAAGTATATGAAAATGGTTCTAATTAATGAAGAGAGCTAATTAAATTCTAAGGAAATAATTTATGTAATAGTTTAAATACTTTAGAATTGCTGAAATTATTGTGTAATGGTGCGTTCACACTATGTAAAATAAATAACAGTTTAAATGTTTTATTGTTTCTTAAATATGTTAGAATTATGATCATAGTTGCATCAAGAAAAAGTAAATTACAAAGGTAAGTAGGATTTGCTATTTCTTAAAGAAGTTATTATAAATTTAGGTCTATTTTTGTGTGTGTGTGTAAAACAATATTGTAATGAAGCTTTTTGCGAAGGTCTGGAAATGGTCGTAATTAATGATAGCGTTCCAAGTGGGATCTAATGAAATCCCGTGGAAATAATTAGCAAAAAGCGTCGGATTTATAGCGGTCGGAGCAATAGAAATTTGTAATTAAAATGCGAGCATAAATCATAAAGGATTGTGTAATACATGTGTAGAATAATTTCCGAATACAGCTACTAACAGCACGTTTGTGTTGTTTTGTGTAACGTTGTGTATATGTGTAGAGGAGTCCAGCACACGTAGTATTGAAATTAAGTGGAAAATGGTCTGTTTGTAGTATGTGTGTAGAGAGAGAGAGAGAGTGGATTTCTGCGCTGTTACCATTTCCTAAATGCGTGCATGTAGATGTAGTTGGCAATATGAAATTAGCTATAAATGGCGTCGGGGTACTGGATGATTTATTGTTGCCGGAACGGCGGTTAGGTGTACAAGAAGTGGCCACAATAACCGAGCTCTCTGTCATCAGAGGACGACCATCAACGGCTTTATTAGTTCCCTTTGTGGAGAGTCGGGCCCTTTGCCGCGGAAGGTCTTTATTGGCACTTTGCGAAAATAATTTCACGCTCAATCACCATTACCCACGCTAAAATCCCGACCCAACTGGGGACTTCATTGCATCCAATAAATCCATAAACGTGTACATAAAAAAAATATACTCGTATAAGGAAGATGAAACTTTGCTGCTGTACCAATGTAATCACCCACACATTCTGCCTGATTTGTAGCAGCGGTTTTTCCACCTAACTGTTATGATCAACCGTAGATGTAATTTATTTTCCATTCCATAGTCGAAACAGGAGAAAAAATCTAATAAAAGTAACCCATGACAATATTAACAATGAGATTTTTCTTGCAAATTTATTTTTGACGAACAAATTAACAAAATATCAGAAAAAACATTATTAGAATGAAAAATTCATATAAATTTTATTAAAATGTATTATTTTATTAAATCAAACAAGTTTAGAAATTTATTAATATTTGTATAAATTAACAGAAATAACTTTTCAATTGTGATATAACTTTATTTACTTTCTCAAGTTAAAATTCTTGTTGTAATCATATCTTTATTACGTGTTAATATTTTTGTATGATAATAAAGAAACTTCATATTTTATGTACAATGTAGTATTTTTTATGTCTCAAGTTAAAATTCTTGATGCAATCTAAAATTACAGTAATTTAATTATTTTTTCAAGTCTTAACAAGTTTTAAAATGAATGTAAAAACTTTGACGTCGTGTTCTATAAAATATTTATGCATTTTGTGGAATACAATTGTAGCCAGACTTTTTGTTCCAAAAGCCTACCTGAAAATATTGTGAGTCGCACCTAAAGTTTTTTGGTATAAAAATTTATTTTATTTATGAATTGAGCCACAATAAAACTATTAAAGAACGGTTTTCCATCATCAGTTTGACCACTCCTGTTATGTACTTTACTTCACTGTAATCTAACTGAGCCACAATACAAGTTTTGAAGAGCCGCATTTGGCTCGCGAGCCACACTTTGGCCACTCCTGTTATAGTGTATGGTTATGGATTTTATGAATAAAACGTGAAGAAGTAAACATATTTGAAAAATGGTCATTAAATAACATTACTTAATAGTAATTACTTCAAAAGATGCCTTTTAGAAGTCAACTTATATTGTTATATAAGAAAATATATATAAAGTTTTAGAATTTTCTACTTATTTAGTAAAATTGAACAGTTATTAGTTCTGTGGTTTTTGAATTATTTGAAAAGATTTGAAAAAAAATTAAATTCGTTGGAAAGGTCATAATTTTGTGGTCATAACGCTTGTGAATATAGAATAATTAAACCAAACTTGAAGATGTGAGAAATAACCATAAATTACTTAATTAGATATATTTTTTTAATTTCATGTACTTAAACTTTTCTAAATAATTAATTATTAATATTTAATAGAAAATTTTTAATAATGAAGCTAAATTTAATTAAAATTTACTATGTTTCAATCCATTAGCCATATTTGTGTTATTAATTAACATTGCATAATCGTGGTTTTATCAAAAGATTTACAATAGAAATGTATTCATAAAATGTAATTTGAAAGACATAAAACTTAGGTAATAACTTGAAATTAAAATATTTGAACAATAATTAATAGTTATTATATCAGAATATGCGAACTGGAAGTCTCATTTGTTTGTTTTTACTATACAAAAAGTTTTACTGTATTCTAGTTGTATCATAAAATTTAAAAAACTTATTAGTTCTGTGTTTTTTAATTATTTAAAAATTTTAGAATAAATTATCAATTTTTAGTAACTAAAGTAAAATAACACAAATATAGTAGTTAGCTTGTTAGAAAGGACATATTTTTGTCCTTAATTTGTATCTCCAATGATAAAAATAGCGAATAATGAAATAAAACTTGAAGAAGTGAAAAATAATTGAAAAATCGTCATATCTTTATTATTAATTAACATTACATAATTGTAATTATATCAAAATGTTCGCAATTGAAAACTGAATCTTAATAAGATATTTTTTTTTTAATTTCATTTAGAAATAATAAATTCCTGGTTTTTAATAGAAAATTATTAATAATGAAGCTAAATTTAATTAAAATTAACTATGTTTCAATCCATTAGTTAAATAAATAATGTTATTCTATAAACTGAGATTTAATTCAATTTTTAATGCTGAATTTCATAAAGTTTTTTCTACGATTCTAACAATATTTTAGTAAAAATGCTTTTTGATATTAATGTTATTCAATAATGTATAAATCTCGAATTGCATTAAAATTTTTATGTGTTTTTGAAATGAGAATTCGATTGCTTGCAGATATTGCAAAAAAAAAACATTAGAACGCATTCCAATCATGGAAACCGATTCTAGGGATCTGGAAAATCCAGAGGATGCAGCAACTCGGAATGCGATTATTTACAGCGTTAAAGAGATAATCCTAATGGTCGCAATGATATTGGGAAAGGCGCAATATTTGCGAAAACCAAATCTAGTAACAAACAGCAATATTAAGTGTATCCGGAATTGCATTGTGTGTTTGTTTGTTTGTTGTTGTAGAAGTTTTGTGTAATTTACTTTGACCCAGTTGATAGTATATTTTCTGTTTGTTGGTGCAAGATCGATACGATTCGATAATAAACACATTTATCATATGACGTTATAATAATGGAGCTTGTACGGTAATAAAATATGGCCATTAGAAACAATAAAGAAGAAGCTCGTTTCGTAAAAGCTTTAATGCCCTCCGTTTGGAATCGTTTATTCAAAATTACGATCGCTTCGTTCACGTAATTCAATAGTTGAGGGGTTTCCTTACGAAAAATCAACCCTTCTCAGAATAGAACTTTTTATATGTTATTATATTTATATATAAATTTGTAATAAGATTATATAACTTTATAATAAAGGGTGTCCCAAATTTGCCGGCAATTTTTGCTGATTAGAGATTTAATATTATGTAAATTAATAAACGTGAAGTTATGGAAAAGTACACGATCGAAATTTCATCAAAAAAGTGAATTCACTTTTTAATAAAGTTAAAATATTGTC
This sequence comes from Nicrophorus vespilloides, assembly GCF_001412225.1. Lineage (NCBI taxonomy): Eukaryota > Metazoa > Arthropoda > Insecta > Coleoptera > Silphidae > Nicrophorus > Nicrophorus vespilloides. The sequence continues at coordinate 82,751 of NW_017099495.1, forward strand.
AGTTTGTCATTTTGGCACACCATTTACATACATTTTATATAATTCTATAATGATTATGTAAGACTTGAAAATACTCATTTTTTGTATACAAAACTGTGTGATATTCCTATAATAATTTGTTTTATTTGAATGTTATCCTGTTAGTAGTTATCGTTTCGAACGGGTTATTACATTTTCATATCCATTTTCTTAGAATTCCGAGTAGAAACTACTGGAATAATTGAATTACTTTCAATGTTTTCTCATTTTCACACCCACTGAACTCATATCTGTTAAAATTTGTTATAATCTTCTTAATGTTATTCCTTTATATAAATGTATGATATACTGAAATAACGTTTATTTTATAACTAATTCAAGTATAAAAATCTTTGAATTCTAATGAATTAGAGTAGACATGGTTTATTTTTGGTAAGATATTTACAATAAAAAAGTTCATAAATTAAAGCTTTTTACAAGACACTAGGAAGTTTTAGTAATCACATAGTATGCTCGTTGGAAAGGCTATATTTTTAGATGTCATATGCATATTAGATGATTTAATTAGTGTCAGTAGTTATCAAGTAATTAATTAATATGTGAAGATATGATTTTTGTAGTTGAACAAGTGTAATTTCTCAGTCATTAATTAACATTACGTAACAATTTATTTTAGGTAAGATATGTGCAATAAAAAAGTTCAAATATTAAAACTATGAACAAGCAAATAAGAAGTTTTAGTAATCACATAGTAAGCTCGTTGGAAAAGCTATAGTTTTAGCTGTCATATGCAGTCATATGTGATGATGTAATTAGTATCAGTGGTTATCAAGTAATTAATTAATATGTGAAGAGATGATTTTTGTTGTTGAACAAGTTTATTTTCTCAGTCATTAATAAACATTATGTAATTCAAGTTATATAAGCATATATACTCTTTATATTCTTATGAAATACAATAGACACAATACATTTTTGATAAGATATTTGCAATAAAAAAGTTCATATATTAATGCTTTGTACAAGAAAACAAGAAGTTTCAGTGTTTAGACAGTATGCTCATTGGAAAGGGTATAGTTTTGCCTTTCACGTGCTTATTAGATTATTTAATTATGATCATTGGTTATCAAATAATTCAAGAATACATAAAAATATGATTTTTTTGTTGAAAATTGCCATTTCTTAGTATTTTATGAACATTACATAACATTATTTATATCAATAAATTAGTAATATATGACATATTCTATTGAAAATATAAAATATATACAAAGTTTAACAAATTTAAAGTAAATTAATATAAATTTAAAAAAAAAAATTGGAAAAATTTGTATAAAAAAGTATAAGATAAAATAAATATTGTAATTAGGTAATATTAAATTTCTTTTACAATAAATATGTTATAATTAATTTAAAGAAAATCATATTTTTTAGCAATTATCTTATTTATTTAATTTAATTGTTATACAAACTGTTAACTGTTTTCAACTTAAACAAAAAATTTCAAAAATAATTGAAAAATTGCTAACATTCAAAATTTATAAAAAAAAACAACTGCATTCACACTTTACGTAATAAAATACACAATATAGAAATAGAAAAAAAAACACTGCATTATCAAGTATAATAAGTTTTCTGATACAAATAACCGAAAAAGTCGAAATATCTCGACAATTACTTAAAATTTGAAGATTTTTTTTTGTATATGAAGTAAGTGGGCTGTTGTTACGAAATAATAAAGAAAAGTAGGTTGAAGATAAAAAAACAACATGCGAAATGGATCTAAAATTGTAACATGTTAGACGTTTTGAAAGAAGGGTGAATTAAAATCGTATCGCAACAATACGCTGGGGCAGTTTTCCTTTCTGCACTGTCATTAGTTAAAACGCGTCGCAGTTATGTAACCGACACATACATACACACATACACAAATACCCAAGTGGATGTTGTAATTCATTTCGCGTTGCGTGCCTCGAGGCAGTCGTTTTATTATGTCATAGTGTATATATACGCGAGTATAGTGTAGGTATAGTTTATTTAATTGTGTTGTAGGGCGAATGCGTGTCGCGCGACAATCGCTTTGTCTCCTCCTCCCGACGTTACCTAACGGATTTCAAATGATTCCCGCCGTTCGTTTCCATGGAAACCCACATAAACACGCACGCCGGTCCGTCTGATGTTTGTCTGTATATTTGATAGAGCACATAAAAAAAAGCTAAACTATCGACGAGTTGTCGATGAGGTCGTGTGCGTTGGTAGTTGCTGCATCGACACGCAACTTCTTTCATTACTTATTGATTCGAGAAGGACTTCGAACGTGTATTGAGTCCGAGCTGAAAGCATTATTTTTAGAGAAAAAACAAATGGGGCGCCATTTACTGCACGGAGGGTTAATTTCCTACATTTTCTACACAACAAGTTAAAGTTTAATGCAAGAAAATAACCCTCTTTTTCTTCTCACTCATCGATTGTTGGACTACACGGATCAATTGGTATCAAGCTGATGTAGTTTTCTCGGGTCTCTGCGGAATTGAGATGTACCGAATCTTCACCATTGTCCGGAAAGTCTTTGATTTACCGTCCCTCGGGAACGTGGAAGCATTAGACACGATCTTCCGCATTTGAATTCCTTCCTCAGAATTTCCCTATTGTTGCACCATCAGCTTCATTCAGATCAAAGCAAGTGCTGAAATATACTAGTTTCTAAACCAATTTCAACCAATTTTACTAATAAAAGATTCATTTTATTAATACAACAAATTTTATCAATCAAAGTTAAATAATTATACAATTAGCATCTCAAATTTGAGAAACGACAATGCTTTCACTTTATTACATAATTATAATCACTAAATTGTTAAAACTTTGGAAATAATTTCAAATGCATAAGCTATAAACTTGATTACATAACAACAAAACTGTTCGATGATTCAAATTGAAAAATTTGATTTTATTAAAGCTTTTGTTAAAAATTAAACTGGACGAAATTAGAAGGAAAAATAAGAAAGTAATTAATTTGTTGTTTCGAGATTTTATTCAATAATCGATTTATTTAATTATTATTCTGCAATTATTAAAAAAATATAGCAAAAGTTTATGTTTTAAAAAAATTATTCAATAATTGAAAATATTTATTATTATTTCCAATCTAAAAACCGTTACTTTTTGTTACCTTTACTGAAAAATATAATCCAATAAAAAAAAAACAGAAAATATTGATTTCTATACTTAAATTCGAAACAATAACTTTACACTGTAACTGTAATATTAAGTGTTTTTTTTTTCGGATTTGCAGTATGAAATTATTTCCCTATTGTTGCACCATCAGCTTCATTCAGATCAAAGCAAGTGCTGAAATATACTAGTTTCTAAACCAATTTCAACCAATTTTACTAATAAAACATTCATTTTATTAATACAACAAATTGTATCAATAAAAGTTGAATAATTATACAATTAGCATCTCAAATTTGAGAAACGACAATGCTTTCAGTTTATTACATAATTATAATCACTAAATTGTTAAAAGTTTGGAAATAACGTCAAATACATTAGCTATAAACTTGATTACATAACAACAAAACTGTTCGATGATTCAAATTGAAAAATTTGATTTTATTAAAGCTTTTGTTAAAAATTAAACTGGACGAAATTAGAAGGAAAAATAAGAAAGTAATTAATTTGTTGTTTCGAGATTTTATTCAATAATCGATTTATTTAATTATTATTCTGCAATTATTAAAAAAATATAGCAAAAGTTTATGTTTTAAAAAAATTATTCAATAATTGAAAATATTTATTATTATTTCCAATCTAAAAACCGTTACTTTTTGTGTAAACATTAAAGTTGAAAATACTGAAAAATATAATCCAATTAAAAAATAAAACAGAAAATATTGATTTCTATACTTAAATTCGAAACAATAACTTTACACTGTAACTGTAATATTAAGTGTTTTTTTTTCGGATTTGCAGTATGAAATTATTTTCCTATTGTTGCACCATAAGCTTCATTCAGATCAAAGCAAGTGCTGAAATATACTAGTTTCTAAACCAATTTCAACCAATTTTACTAATAAAATATTCATTTTATTAATACAACAAATTTAATCAATAAAAGTTGAATAATTATACAATTAGCATCTCAAAATTGAGAAACGATAATGCTTACACCTTATTACATAATTCTAATCACTAAATTGTTAAAACTTTGGAAATAACTTCAAATGCATAAGCTATAAACTTGATTACATAACAACAAAACTGTTCGATGATTCAAATTGAAAAATTTGATTTTATTATAGCTTTTGTTAAAAAAATGTAAATCAAAAAATTTATCAATCAAAGTTAAATAATTATACAATTACCATTTTAAAATTGAGAAACGATAATACTTTCACTTTATTACATAATTCTAATCAGTAAATTGTTAAAACTTTGGAAATAACGTCAAATATATAAGCTATAAACTTGATTACATAACAACAAAACTGTTCGATGATTCAAATTGAAAAATTTGATTTTATTAAAGCTTTTGTTCAAAAAAATGCATAAAAGATTATAACTTACAATAAACAACAGTTTTACAAAAAAAAAACGAGTATTGCACGGTTATTGAACATGTTTTTGAAACGAATGAATAAATATTGGTGCAAATAAATAAAAACGAGCTGAAAAAAATGCATTCGTCCGCTGAAAATTCAGGTTCTGTTGGCATTTCATTAATTTTATTTCGCAGGAGGGGAAAATTACAGCAAACAATTGATATTTCACAAATATTTGCGATCATTATTGTATTGCTATTATTGCGTTGACTGCATCAGTCGTACAATTAAATATTATTACATATACATGCATATGAAATATACTATTTATTATTGTTATTGTTTTTTTCGTATATTTTATTAATGAATACGCGGAAAATTGTTATATAATATTTGGATGAAGGAAAAAAAGTAATAACATTTCGACCTCATGTTTTCATTTAATGATATTATCTCTGTTCCATGCAAAAGCACTAATGATGCAAATGCGCATTTATTTCTCTGTTTCTGCGGGTTTTCATGTAATTAGTGTATGTTCGAAAGCCTTGTGGTTTTTTTTTAATGAATTGAAACCTATTTTATGCACGACAATACGAAGTAAGAGAAACCTTAGTTTCGTGTATTGTGCGTGACTATAGGACAAATTAAACTGGACGAAATTAGAAGGAAAAATAAGAAAGTAATTAATTTCTTGCTTCGAGATTTCATTCAATAATCGATTTATTTAATTATTATTCTTCAATTATTAAAAAAATATAGCAAAAGTTTATGTTTTAAAATAATTATTCAATAATTGAAAATATTTATTATTATTTCCAATCCAAAATCCGTTACTTTTTGTGCAAACATTCAAGTTGAAATATAATCCAATAAAAAAACAGAAAATATTTATTTCTATACTTAAATTCCAAACCATAACTTTACACTGTAACTGTAATATTAAGGGTGTTTTTTTCAGATTTGCAGTATGAAATTCGAGGCTAATTGCTGGAAATCGAAAACATTTGATTTGCATCGAATTCCGGAGTTTCGGTTGAAAAAACATATGAAAAAAATTATGGAGTGTGTGTGTGTCCCATGCAGAGGATTAATACCAGACTGGAATTGATTAAAAAGGCGTGTGTGCATATGTGTGTCATCCGACGGATAAATTACCCGTGCAAATGTCAGATTGTGGTTCCCATTTTCGTTTTTTTTTTATTCTTCTTCATTTGTTTATTTTCCAAATGCGTCCGTTTTTTTGAACTAAAAAAAACGTGATGGAAATATGCAGATTACGAATCTAGCATTGGTTTAATCGACTCACGTTTAAAATAAACTATTGCAAAATTACCTAACAAAGATGCAGAATTAAGTGATCTACCTACTCTAGTTTCGTGCATAGCTACAAAGTGTAACCACATCGTATTTGTGTCCGTTCAGTTGTTTATTTTATTTATTTCATGTTTTACTTTACTCTGTTTCCAATCTTTCATTTATCAGTTTTCGTTGTCAGATCAAGTTATTTTCATTTCTTTTGCATCATTGTATCATATGTTTCTCTATGTATTCATTGTCAGCTTAATTCATTTTCATATATTTTCCTTTACATTCATTGCATCATATGTTTCTGTGTTTACTTAAGTAATTTTTGTCTCTTTTTTTGTAAATAAACTAATATCTGAAGGCTGAAAGAGGCGAAATCCCATAGCAGTCTCCATACCATTACATACCCTATACAACTGTAATTTCTATTAACTCGAAAAATATAAAACTTCTTTTGTATATTTTATTTACTTTTCATATAACAATTTCTTATTATTAATAGAAACAATAATAATAAACTTACAAGTGAATCCATTTCTTTTGTTATATTTTTTTTTTATAATATATATAAAATAGATTCATAAAAATGTACACTCATTATTATTTTATTGTTCTTTATATTTGTTGTACTTTGCCCTTGTCTTTTCGTCCACAGGTTATTTTCACCCCTCCTAGTTCTTTATATTCATCCGTTCCTCTTCCATCCACTTCTTGCGGCGTCTGCATATTGGTCGGAGCATCATAAAACTGGAGAGCTGGTGTATAGCTTCGTTTACGCTCCTGTGGCCCACGTGAATTATTGATAGTTTAATTCGGGCAAACGCCGAAACATGAATCCACGTTCTTTCCATTCCACGCTCTGCCCTTTTGCACACGATTGCGTTCCCAAGGATGAAGAGGATGAGATTCCATCCTGTGTATCATATACACTGGATGGCAGAAAGAAACGAAAATGAGGAAGAACGAACCAAAAAAAACAGATAGAAGATGGAACGAATATAAGAAGTAGCAGTATACAAGTAGTCACTATAAAATTCAATTTCATCTAAGCTACACACCCGTAGGGAGCAGCAAATGACATTCCAGGCTTATTTCATTACAAAAGAAACCTGCGTATCGAAGCACACCCCTCTTTCACTCATTCATTCATTCATTCACTCTGGGAGGGTTAATCCGTTGGAAATACCGAATGAAAATATTAATTTGCATCGAGTTGCATCTCGTGAGAAATGGAAGATCCAATGCAGTGGAGCTGTTTTGAATAATAAAGGCATCGGCTATTGATTCCAGCCGGCCCATCAATAATTCAAACGGCGTAAAATTACGTAGGGATTGATTTTCTGCCACGCAACATCAATAATATATAGATATACGTCTTTAGGGGGTGACTAAAATATCCAACTTCATATTTCTTGGAAAAAAATAAATACACATATGAACCAAACCATACAAAATTCAATAAATAATAATGAAAGTTAGAAACTTTAGTTTCATACTTTTTGATAATTTCAAATTGGAGGACAAAACCAATAGCTGGACAAAACCACAGAAAATTTAATAAATAGTTATGAAAGTTAGTAATAAATGACTTTTTCTTCATAACTACAAATTGAAGATAGAGGAAATTACAATTTTTAATAAAAATCAAAACTATTACACAATAATTCAAAATCTATAAAAATTTGTAACATATTTTATTGTTTACTTTAGATTTTGCAACTTTTGATATAACAATTTCTTATTATTAATAAAAACAATAATAATTAAGTTACAAGTGAATCCATCTTTTGATGAATATCGGTTTATTCAAGTAAATTATTACTATTGCCTACTAATTTGACATGTAATTGTCAAAAATATAATTAGAAAGTTGTAATTAAATAAAATATAATAATCATTTCAATTTGTTGCAATTTGATATTTTTTTACAGGAAACCTATAAATGTCACAAATATATTAATTGGATTGCTGATAAGACCATAATTATGTCTTCAATTTGCATATTTTATCTTACATTTAGATTGAATGGTTATTGAGTAAAAAAATAAAATGCGAAGACATGAACTATTTTTTATTTTTTTTTTAATTTTACAAAAAATATGAAAATTGGTATATTCGAATAAATTATTACTATTACTTAATAATTGTAGAAATTACATATTAATGAAATACAGAAAAAGTTTTAAACTTTTTCAGTTAATCAATAAAAAAAATAAAGATAGATTTTGAACATTTTTTAAAAAATTTACATAAATTTAGAAAATTCCTTAAAATTAATATTATTACCTTCTGATTTGAGAAATTAATCTTCTATTGACATATAATAATATGTAATAAATATGTTCTAATTAAATAAAATAAGATAATCGTTTAACTTGTTCAATTTTGACAAAAAAATACAGGTAATTCGTAAACGTCACTAATAAGTTAGTTATATTATTGGAAAGTATAGAGTTTTGTCTTTAATGTGCATATTTGATCTTATATATTGCATAAATTGTTATTGAGCAATATAAAATGAAAGTAATGAAATGATTAAAATTTGAAAAATCGCTATATCTTAGTTATTAATGAACGTTACGTAATTATTATTACATCAAACTATGGACAACGGAAAAGTCTTTCTTATCTAATCATACAATTTTACGTAAATTTTTATGCATATGGAATCAAATAATATCCTTTTGTAGTCCAATTTGTTTGATCCATTCGAGACAGCACATAACATTATTGGATTCTTCCGTATGGAAAGATCCATTTTAACAAGTTTTTCAGTGATATTTGCATATATTTGAAAAATATTCAGTGTAAATAATGCACGGTTGAGAAGTCTCTATTGGATTCCACAGTATTTTCCGTAAATCCTGCACGAAAATATGGAATTCAGTACGCGACTACCGAACAGGTACATTACGTAATGGGTCCCAGGCATCCACTTTGCAGGCCGTTAATACGACGGGGAGTCCCCCCTAATTTGCATAGACATGCCAATTAGTTCTCTGTGTGTGACGGGGTCGTCGATAGATGATAGTTTGCAACTCCATTGGCCATGCAGATTGTTTTTACAACCCCAACCACCCCCGCACATCCAACCTTCGCAGTAACTTCGAACGTACTAAGGGGGTGTTGAAGGTGGGGATTCCCCCATTGAACTCACGGACCTCATTAAGTCGAATTAATGCCGCCCGACTTGGCACCGATTAATATTATATTTATACGCGTGTCTAATTGCTATTTTTTTTTCATGCACGAAGTGTAAAATAGGGAAAAAAAAACGTTGTTTTTTTTATTACTTTCATGGAAAGCATTAGTTATGCCTTGGAGGATTTCCAATGAACTATTTGCTCGTTCACGCGTCTCGTTTTTTTTTACATAAACACATCGCATGTATTTATAAATGTATGCTAGGGTTATGTAAAAACGCATTCAGATTATGCGTGACGCAAAACATAACTGACAGTCAGGTGTACCAAATGTTGTTTGATTATCATTGAGTCACTAGAAATGAATTGGAATTACGTAATGATGTTGACATTTATATTTAAGTTGGTGCGCTTGATACATATTTATGACACGTGTCAACGTGTCAAATGAAGTAAGTATGAGATCTATAATGTAACTTGTAATTTCTTCCTTTGTATCAATTAGTAATAAGTATAAACTGTCATAATGAAAACTTAATTGTAAGTTAATGTTACAAAGCAAAGCTTACTTGAAGTATAATGAACTTGATGATTCTGTAGTTTCTTCTTTATCCCTTTGTAACAATTAGTTATAAGTATAAACTGTCATAATTGAAACTTAATTGTAAGTTAATGTTACAAATAAATGCTTGTCACTTGCAACCAAAGCTTACTTGAAGTATAATGAACTTGATGATTCTGTAGTTTCTTCTTATTCCTTTGTAACAATTAGTATAAGTATAAACCGTCATAATTGAAACTTAATTGTAAGTTGATGTTACTAATAACTGCTTGTCACTTGCAATCAAAGCTTACTTGAAATATAATGAACTTGATAATTCTGTAGTTTCTAATTCGTAATAAGTATAAACTTTCAAAATTTAAACTTAAATGTAAATTAATGTTACAAATAAATGCTCGTCACTTGCTACCAAAGCTAACTTGAAGTATAATGAACTTGATGATTCTGTAGTTTCTTCTTTATCACTTTGTAACAATTAGTAATAACTATAAACTGTCATAGTTGAAACTTAATTGTATGTTAATGTTACTAATAACTGTTTGTCACTTGCAACCAAAGCTTACTTAAAGTATAATGAACTTGATGATTCTGTAGTTTCTTCTTTACCACTTTGTAACAATTAGTAATAAGTATAAACTGTCATAATTGAAACTTAATTGTAAGTTAATGTTACAAATAAATGCTTGTCACTTGCAACCAATGCTTACTTGAAGTATAATGAACTTGATGATTCTGTAGATTCTTTTTTATTCCTTTGTAACAATTAGTAATAAGTATAAACTGTCATAATAGAAACTTAATTGTAAGTTAATGTTACAATTAAATGCTTGTCACTTGCAACGAAAGCTTACTTGAAGTATAATGAACTTGATGATTCTGTAGTTTCTTCTTTATCCCTTTGTAACAATTAGTTATAAGTATAAACTGTCATAATTGAAACTTAATTGTAAGTTAATGTTACTAATAACTGCTTGTCACTTGCAACCAAAGCTTACTTGAAGTATAAGAAACTTGATGATTCTGTAGTTTCTTCTTTATCCCTTTGTAACAATTAGTAATAAGTATAAACTGTCATAATTCAAACTTAATTGTAAGTTAATGTTACAAATAAATGCTTGTCACTTGCAACCAAAGCTTACTTGACGTATAATAAACTTGATGATTCTGTAGTTTCTTTTTTATTCTTTTGTAACAATCAGTAATAAGTATAAACTTTCATAATTGTAAGTTAATGTTACAAATAAATACTTGTTACTTGCAACCAAAGCTTACATGACGTATAATAAACTTGATGATTCTGTAGTTTCTTCTTTATCCCTTTGTAACAATTAGTAACAAGTATAAACTGTCATAATTGAAACTTAATTGTAAGTTAATGTTACAAATAAATGCTTGTCACTTCCATCCAAAGCTTACTTGAAGTATAATGAACTTGATGATTGTGTAGTTTCTTCTTTATTCCGTTCTAAAAATTAGTAATAAATATGAACTGTCATAATTGAAACTTAATTGTATGTTGATGTTTTAAATAAATATTTGTCACTTGTAACCAAAGTATACTTCCACTATTAGTTATGTAGAATATAGAAAACTCTTGTAACTTGATGATGACAGTAAATTAGATATAGAAATAATTATGTAATAAAAAAGGTTACGTACTTTGTCTGATTGCTATTCCTTTTCAGAGTTAATTTCTGTCATCATCAATTGTAGCCAGACGTTGAGTGAATTAGGTAACGAAAATTGGGTCTGCGAGAGATGTGTCTATGCGTGTTTCCGTTAATAATAAAGTGATTTGTGATTTGCGCAATGTTAATGTAATCTGTGCAAATTCGGAAATGAATGACTTATTGATCAGGCTGCTCTCTCTCGTGCTCTTCCTCCATCCCTCCACCCTCCGCATCCCTCCCCGAACCCAACAGTTTCTCTCACTCTCTCCCATTCACTAAATCCCCTCATTCATGCCACCCTCCACCATCCCCCCCCCTAGATCGGTCTATTAATTTCGGGCATCAGTTGCGAGCGATATACTCGTTAGTTATCCTATCAGTTAAAATCAATTACGTGTCCGTATATCAACATTTGCTTTATATGAACTTGCACACTCAATACATAATACATAAATGCAGTACACCAGAAACAATGGCTGGATGATCATTAACAACAAATTTGCAACATTTGCATATCGAAGCTCTGAACTCCAGAGTTAACAATTTAATAATTATTTTCATTTGTTGAATAACTCTTATCCACAATCCCATTATTTACTTATTTAGTAAACCAAAAAATTTCATTTTTTCATCTTGAACTGAAACTATTTTTTTTTTGTATTTAACATTTAATATAATTATCGTGTAGTAAAGTCTCGTAGCTAAAATTATTATGTAATTAACTTACAAATTAAGTCGTCAAACGCAAGAGCGCAATTTGGAAAAGGAAATGGAAGCGCAGTTATTAAAGATGCGTGAAATTAGGTAAAGTTTAATATTACGAAGTATGTCTTCCTTATTTGCATCCCTCATAATCCCTGTAGCTTGATACACCTGCGTCATTTCTTCTCCCCAAGGATTTGAACACAAAAGAAAAACATCCTTGATAAAATTTATCATTCTTAATTTTACAATTTTTATCCTCTAGTTAAGAAATAGTGTATTTACTTATATAGTAAGAAATATTTGATTAAACGAAAAGTAAAATATTTCATGAAATTAAGATATTCAGGAATTTTGTTGTAAGTTTAAAACTGAATTAGATGGGAATTATAAGATTATTTCTTAACTTATATTTGTAAATAAATATTGTATGAAATAAGAAATGAATGTTTTAAGGATTAATTTGAAGGATTTAGTTGGAAGTTGAGTCGATGAGTTCGAGAAGTTAGGCTCAAAAAATTAGTAACTCGAATGGAATAATTTGTTATCTCCGAATTGCAGGCGACCTCGATGCATCATCCAGTTGCGACGAGGGGAGTCCGAGAAAGCTCATTACCGCCCCAAAAACAGGGGCGAGGGTGAATTATTATTTTTTTTTCCTCCCCGCTCATAAAACTGTGCCGCCACACATTTTTTTACCAGCGGAAGTTTTAAGACTTCCTCGGATGTGTCATCGCGGAATTTGCAAACACGGGAAAACCATCGATTCAGTCCGCCCTTGATCATCATCCGCTACCTCCAAGAGCCTCTTGGCTCCTTTTGATACACTTTTTTCTTCTTCTTGTCTTGAGTTACGGCCCTCCGAAGGATATAAATCTGCATAAACGAGGAACTCTCGGCATCGTAATTCCTGCATACATATCCTTGCATATTGCAAATATGCTGAGGGGCTTAGTTTAGTTAGGTGAGGGTGGGTTAAATGAACGGGGTTGTTTGCGATGCTCGAAAAACATCTCTTTCTCACTCTCACACGTATGTGGTACAAGAGGTATTCCGGCGCGAGAAGCCTTGTGTGTGAATACACACAAGATTGATTGATTTATTTTCGAAAGTGGAGTAGTGCTAGTACAGAGAGTGAGAGAGAAAGACGGATATAAAGTGGTCTACGCCGCTTCACAAATCACTCCTTCAACCTAAACATTTCACAGACTGGAAAGTGCTGTATCGCGAAAAGATTTATTTATATATGTTTGTGGTAAAGTGTATAATTCAGTATTCCACAAGATATTCTATAAAATACCTAAAACTATTCAAAATACTGCAAAGCTCATAGTTTCTTATTTAATGCAAATGTTTCATAATTTATTTCATAAGTAATTAAGTTAAACATGAAATAATCAAACAATTCAAAATCATTCAATTTCTGTGTAAAAATTGGTGAAATCAGTATAAAAATATAACAAATTTTGGAAAAACACAGATTTAGAGTTAAAATTTGTATGTTTTCTATTTAGTACGAATATTTCATAATTTATTTCATAAGTAATTAAGTAAAACATGAAATAATCAAACAATTCAAAATAATTCAATTCCTATATAAAAATTGGTCGAATCAGTATAAAAATATAACAAATTTTGGGAAAAAACACAAATTTAGAGTTAAAATTTATATGTTTTCTATTTAATACGCATATTTCATAAATAATTAAGTAAAACATGAAATAATCAAACAATTCAAAATGATTCAATTCCTGTGTAAAAATTGGTGGAATCCGTATAAAAATATAACAGATATTGGTAAAAACAAAGATTTAGAGGTAAAACTTGTATGTTTTCTTATTAATACATATATTTCATTATCTATTTCATAAGAAATTAAGTAAAACATGATATAATCAAACAATTTAAAATCATATCATTCAATTCCTGTGTAAAATTGGTGGAGTGAGTATAAAAATATTACAGATATTTGTGTAAAAACAAAGATTTAGAGGTAAAATTTGTATGTTTTCTAATTACGTATTAATATTTTATTTCATAAGTAATTAAGTTAAGCATTAAATAACCAAATAATTCAAAATGATTCAATTCCTGTGTAAAAGTTGGTGGAATCAGTATAAAAATATAACAGATTTTGGGAAATAATACAAATTTAGAGTTAAAATTTGTATGTATTCTGTTTAATTTGCATATTTCATAATTTAATGACTAAGAAATTAAGTAAAAGAAGATATAATCAAACAATTCAAAATCATTCAATTCCTGTGTAAAATAGGTGGAATCTTTATAACAATATAACAGATTTTAGTAAAAACAAAGATTTAGAGGGAAAATTTGTATGTTTTCTAATTAATATGCATATTTCATAAGTGATTAAGTAAAACATGATGTAATAAAAGAATTCAAATTCATTCAATTTCTGTGTAAAAATTGGTGAAATCTGTATAAAAATATAACAGTTTTTGAAAAAAAAAACACAGATTTAGAGTTAAAATTTGCATGTTTCCTATTTAGTACGCATATTTCATAAGTAATTAAGTAAAAAATGTAATTATCAAACAATTTAAAATGATTCAATTTCTGTGTTAAAGTTGGTGGAATCAGTATAAAAATATAACAGATTTTGGGAGAAAACACGGATTTAAAGTTAAAATTTGTATGTTTTCTATTTAGTGTAGTGTTTCATAATTTATTTCATAAAGAATTAAGTAAAACATGAATTTATCAAACAATTCAAATTCATTCAATTGCTGTGTAAAAATTGATCGAATCAGTATAAAATTATAACAGATTTTGAAAAAAAAAACACAGATTTAGATGTAAAATTTATATGTTTTCGTGTATATTTTTTTAGTAAATTCATCAATGATCCTTCAACGTGCTGAACCTTTGAGGGCGTTTTTGCTTTCAACTGCAGCGCAAATCATTAAAACGAAAATACACGAAACTTCATTAAAAATAATAACCGTTTCGTCCAACAAAATATAATAAAATAAAATGCATTTAAAAATTGTATTTTATAACATATTTTTTTATATTAAATTATACAGTTGTTGGAAATAATAACTATAATTGCATGGTTGTAGGAAATCTTGAAAACATCTAAATGTAGATGTAATTACAGCTTTAATTATCCAAAAATCAGGAGAAAAACGAGTTGGTCATGCGATAAGGGAATTAGCATTAATTCGAATGAGGTCCAATTACGTGGGCAGTTACAGTTTATTATTCAATATTTCTTAAAACGGCTTTTCTGTAAACGTATTCACTCACATCGTGACGATCGATCTGCGTTTAAACGGAAGACGTATAAAAAATTCAAAAAATTAATCAATAATCGATGAAGCCTAAGGCGCAATATCGAAGGACGGAGAGGGAATATTTTATTATGTCGTTCGTTGTTGGGGGAAACGTGCAGGTAAGGGAAGTGGGTCAAACTGGCCAGAACCTGAATTATGCACGATTCCCGAATTAATTTATATATATATATTTAAGCTAAAGCAATGACAATTAATATATTAATATATATGATATTGGTATAAGCGGAGCGGAATACTACAAGTTGACACGCAATTGTACTATTTCTCATTAAAATTGATTAAATTACCCAAGTCCAGTTGGTTTATTAATGATTTGGAGCTAATTGGAACTTACTTTATGGATATAATAAAATAAATGGAAGCTGGATACTAAAACTCTCTTTATTTACTATAAAAATTACTTGGAAAGATCGTGTTTTTAAACAATACGGAAATAAGTTAAAATATATAAGAATTCTCAGATTTTCTACACAAATTAAGTTACAGATCTAAATATTTAATAATTGTTATATTATCAATATCTATTGTATAATGCAATATTCATTATGAGCCGTTGAATGACAGCTGTCAAATTGTGTCAAACGTCAAAAATGTTATGCTATAAACAATTTGGTTTCAACTACAAATAAATATGTTGGCAAAAAGGTTGGAAAACAGTGTTTATACTTAATGTAATTGAATATAAAACTTACTTTATGTTGAATGACAGCTGTCACCTTATGTCAAAGGTCAAAAAATGTGTGCTATGAACAAAGAAATATGTTGGAAAAAAGATTGGAAAACGCTCTTTATACTTAATGTAATTGAACATAAAGCTTGTATTTGAGCAGTTTCAGATCACAATAAATAATATTTAAGGACTATTTTTTTTATATATAACATGGATTTGAGCTAATTGGAACTTACTTTATGGATATAAAAAAATAATTCATAAATGGATTCTAGCATTCGTTTTCTATAAATTACTTGGAAGAAACATGATTAAACAATAAGAAAATAAGTTAAAATATACTAGAATTCTTAGACTGTTTTTTCTACACAAATTAAGTTACAGATTACTTTATGTGGTCTAAGATATAAATATTTAACAATTACTGTATTATCAATTCCTATTGGGTCATGTAATATTTTAATGGATCGTTGAATGACAGCTGTCACCTTGTGTCAAAGGTCAAAAAATGTATGCTATAAACAAAGAAATATGTTGGAAAACGCTCTTTATACTTAATGTAATTGAACATAAAACTTTTATTTGAGCAGTTTCAGATCATAATAAATAATATATAAGGACTATTTTCTTAAATATAACATGGATTTGGAGCTAATTGGAACTTACTTTCTGGATATAATTATAATTCATTGATGGATTCTAGCACTCACTTTATGTACTATAGAAATTACCCAGAAGAGGCATGATTAAACAATAAGAAAATAAGTTAAAATATACAAGAATTTTGAAATTTTCTAATTTTTTATATATTTAAACATTGGAATTATTCATAGATAAAAGAATTAATCCAATTTGTGATTAATGTAATTATTAAAATAAATTTACTGTATTTTCTAATAGAATGAAACATGCAAAGTCCAGATGATATATTTTATTGTTGTGTAACTCAGAAATAGTTTAAACAATGATTTTGAGTTAATTGGAACTTACTTTGTGAACTTTGATTTATTATAAAAAATACTTGGAAGAAGCAACAGGAAAATAAGTTAAAATATACAAAAAATCTGAGACTTTCTTATTTATTATATTTTTATTGTGGATAAAGTTAAGATTTATTCAAACACAAATTTCCATTTGTTAATGTAATTAGTAAAATTTATTATCGATTAAAGTAAATTATATTAAGATATAATTGAAAAAAAAAACAGTTAATTTTCTAAATGAAAAATATTCCAATTAAACTAATTATTCATGTAAATTAATTGATTTATTTATTTATACAAAGATTAAGAGAAATGTGTTTCTTAATGTAATAATTTGTAAGTTTCATTGGGTTTAGTTTAAGGTAGAAAACAAAGTGTTCGAATGTTTATTGATCTGTAGTGAAATTGCATTAGTTTCAACGGTTTATGTAAGAATCGAGGTAAGGCTATGCACGTGTTGGAACGGTTCCAGGTGATTTGGTAGGGAATGCAATATTTAGGAGAGGGCAAAAGCCTTCTGGTTCGGTTTCTGGAGCTGGAAGGGCTTGAAAAATAAATCCGGCAATTTGTATTAATGCCCTCTCTTTCCTCCTCGACCTTCTCCTTAACAGTAGTCGTGTTTTCGCCAGGTGTTTTATGAGAAACTTGGTAATCACCAATTTTCAGGCCTCCTGCAGAAGATTTGTCCGTTGAGGATTCTGGTGCATCAAGTGAAAGATCGTTCGGATTCCCGTCATGTCAGTACGTATATGCGGATGCATTTTAGTTCTGGGTATTACCGTGCCAACGTAATTATCAATTATAGCCCTATAAACCATAGATAAACGACGAACATGATTCCATTGTGCACCAGATTTAATACTGAACGTGTATACGCGTATTATATCATCCCGTCGACCACTGCAATGCTGTTTATAAATATATACACATCCTGCTGCATCCTGCTATACCTATACACATTTATATATATATATACACACACCTAGTGTAGCTGTATGCATCCGCTTCGCATAACCATAACTAACGCCTTGTTAAAACTGCATTTCGCCGAATTTCAATTGGCTCTGACCGAATCGCTCACTTCCAATTTTATACCCTCGTTACTTTCAATCCTCATTCAGTTATTTGCGCATCCCATATTTTTTTTTTTTTGTACACTATTTATTTCCATGGAAATAGAATTTCAATGGAAACCCATAAAATACCCTTCAAATATATTCTAGCAACAAACAGCGCACGTTTCCATCCATTTAATCCATGATTACAACAATATTTGCTCTCGCCACTCCGGCGTGTTTGAATTGCTAAAAACAATACCTATCTCCATTTATTGGAGATCTTCAATCGAGGGAATGAATAAAATGGAAAGGAGAAATATTGGGTGGGATAGAGAGATAATAAAGCAAACAAGTTGCGAGTGAGCAAATATTGCGAGAGTATAAGGGCGTAGAAAAGAAGAAAGAAAAAAATATATATATGAGAAGTGAGTAAACGGTCAATAATCCTTAAGGATTGTTCCTTAACGTTCGGAGCAGCTGGACTGTACATTTCGGTGAGGCCAGACCCCCTTCTTCTGAATTGAACAATAACAAATCGCCGACAGTTGGCCGCGACACAAATTTATAACGTTTTTATGTCGTCATTTGTTTTACGTCTGCAGGAGTTTCGCACTCGATACCATCCACAAAAACCCATATATCCCTTTAGGTTAGGTGACGAAATACTAATATCCAGTTTGCAACAGCGTACATTGATTCCTTCGGTCATAAAACGAGAGATTGGTTTTTGTTTCTGATGAAACAAAACAAATTAAGTTACAGATTACTTTCTGTTGTATTTAACATCTAAATATTAACAAATGTTATATTATCAATACCTATTAGGGCCATGCATTTTTTTAATTGGACGTTGAATGACAGCTGTCACCTTGTGTCAAACGTCAAAATACGTATGCTATAGACTATTGGGTCATGCAATTTTTTAATTGGTCATTAAATGACAGCTGTCATATTGTGTCAAATGTCAAAAAAATAAGCAATAAACAATTGGGTCATGCAATTTTTTAATTTATCATTAAATGACAGCTGTCACACTGTCTCAAATGTCAAATAAAATTACCAATAAACAATTAGGTCATGCAATTTTTTAATTTATCATTAAATGACAGCTGTCACACTGTGTTAAATGTCATAAAAAATTAGGTCATGCAATTTTTTAATAGGTCATTAAATGACAGCTGTCACGTTGTGTCAAATGTCAAAAAAATAAGCAATAAACAATTGGGCCATGCAATTTTTTAATGAGTCATTAAATGACAGCTGTCTCATTGTGTGTTAAATATCAAAAAAATAAGCAATAAACAATTGGGTCATGCAATTTTAATGGGTCATTGAATGAGCAAGTAGGTTGGAAAACGTTAATGTAATTGAAAATTAATCTTGTATTTGAGCAGTTTCAGGTCATAATAAATAATAAGGACTTATTTCTTGGATATTAGAAAAAAAAATGAAAATATGTCCTTTTCTATATTGATTTATTTGTGAGTTGTGTTAGTAATAAGGTGTCAAATGTCATGCATTTTTTTAATGGGTCATTAAATGACATCTGTCACATTGTGTCAAATGTCAAATAAAATTAGCAATAAACAATTAGGTCATGCAATTTTTTAATGAGTCATTAAATGAAAGCTGTCACGTTGTGTCAAATGTCAAAAAAATAAGCAATAAACAATTGGGTCATGCAATTTTTTAATGGGTCATTGAATGGATAAGCAGCTAGGAAAACGTTAATGTAATTGAAAATTAATCTTGTATTTGAACAGTTTTAGGTCATAATAAATAAATAATGTATAAGGACTTTTTTCTTGGATATTAGAAAAAAAATGAAAATATGTCCTTTTCTATATTGATTTATTTGTGAGTTGCGTTGGTAATAAGGTATGTAGTGTAAATCCTTAAAGTAGCAGGATTAGCTTTCGAATCACACTAAACAGGATGAAAACTTTTTTTTATCATTTCGCAACATAATGGTTTATTTATGTAAATGAAATTATTGTGCACATAATCAATCGCAGGATATGCAAGGACTCTCAATGCTCACTGCTATGCCTGCAATTTTTAATGAGTCATTAAATGACAGCTGTCACATTGTGTAAAATGTCAAAAAAATAGCAATAAACAATTAGATCATGCAATTTTTTAATGAGTCATTAAATGACAGCTGTCACGTTGTATCAAATGTCAAAAAAATAAACAATAAACAATTGGGTCATGCAATTTTTTAATGGGTCATTGAATGGGCAAGTAGGTTGGAAAACGCTTATGTAATTGAAAATTAATCTTGTATTTGAGCAGTTTCAGGTCATAATAAATAAATAATATATATTCTTGAATATTAGAAATAAAAATGAAAATAGGTCCTTTTCTATATTGATTTATTTGTGAGTTGTGTTGGTAATAAGGTATGTAGTGTAAATCCTTAAAGTAGCAGGATTAGCTTTCGAATCACACTAAACAGGATAAAAACTCTTTTTTTTTTTCGTTTCGCAACATAATGGTTTATTTATGTAAATGAAACGCTGTGTGTGTGAAAGTGCGCAAGGATGCAGGGACAGCAGTGAGCATTGAGAGTCCTTGCATATCCTGCGATTGATTCAGTGCACAATCATTTCGCTCCGGGGAGTTGAAAAGCGCACCAGATAAGGAATAGTTTTCGACGTGAGCTGCACACGCATTGAATCCAATTCACCGGACACTGATTGCAAAACCAACAAAGGGCCGACGGCGTTCGCAATGTACGCGCGCCCTTCCGCCCTCTCTGCACTAATAATACCCTAGGACAGACTATCATCTCCCGTTAGACCTTCCATCCTCTGCCTCTTCCACCCACATCCATCTATATATATATATGCTTTGTATAAACTGTTGCATGCGAGCAAGGAAAGCATTGACTGAGCTGCATTTACTTTGAGTCACGAGACCGACAGGAAGGAAACGCCGGAATTAAATTATCCTGCGTGAAGGATATTTATTAAGCAGAAGATGAAGCGATGTATAACACAGTGTGCGTATATATATATATATATATATATACATGGAACCGATAGGGGCTTCTACCTTCCAAGACCCATTCATTTCGTTTATGGAAGTTGGGAAAATCTTTTCCAGCTAATGTCTTCGTTTTTTTTTGGCATCATCCTGAACTAGAGAGGTAAGTCCATAAAACGGGATTAATATACGAATTAAACTTTTCTCAAGTATTTTTATATTTCCACCTACCATTTTTTTTTACTTCTTCTGGTAGCAATACAAACGAGTATTAATGCCATCATAAATTCATTAAATTACATAATTATTTAAGATCAGTCAAAATTACTTTTTCTGTTTTATATGTTTATAATCGAACATTTCATTTTATACAGTTGTTAAACCAAAACAAAATTTGTAAATGTAATTTCTGAAAAAAAAAATCAGCAACTTTGAATGCAAATCTCATAGGAAATATTACAAATTTGATACTAGGCTTGTTGGAAAGGCTATATTTTTTATTTTCATTAACATATTAGATTGTATAATTAATTAGTAGTCATGTAAATAAATAAAACATAAAGATGTACAAAATATAGAAAATTCGTCATATCTGATATTTCGAAGCTTCTTAGATGAATATAGGAAATACCACAAACCTGACAGTAGGCTTATTGGAAAGGTCATAGCTTTTACTTTAAGTTACATCTTCGACTATATAAGTGGTATTTGTAGTAATCGAGTAAATATATAAAACATGAAGATGTACAAATAATAGAAAATTCAATATATCTATAACTTTGAAAGCTTATTACATGCAAATAGGAAATGCTTAAAATATAATAATTAATTTAAATATAAGTGAAATATTGTATAGTTAAATGAATTGTCTTTTGAATTATTAATAATCAAAAATTGTTTGTAAATTAATTGAAAAGAATCATCAAATATTGTTGTTTATTGATCCAAATTAATGTAGTTATTTATTTGTAAGGGCTGAACTAAAGTAATAACGAAACTGGATAAGTTCGGAAAAGCAGTTTAAGTATTAAAGATGCAATTATGTGAGTGATCTATCGAAGGGTCTTTGGTAGAGGGGAAAAAATGTACGTTCGGGTTTTAGGGTTGTTATCAAATAGCAGAGGTTCGGAAGTTCTCTAATAGCTGCGGCGGTGGGTGTATGGTCCAAGCTAAAGGAGTAGAAAGGGTGGAAGCGAGCGAGAGAGAGAGATAGAGTGAAGTTTGTCCGAAGTTTAATTGAAATATTAACCGCCCCCCTTCGGGCGAGTTCCGGCGTTTTCTCCCCCATTTCGAACACAATCTAGTAGACCATTCCTCTGGTAAAATATCTTACATATTGTTTGCCACCGGAATATTCAAATAGTGTCTAAGTAAACAATAATGATCAGCAGTAGTAGGCGTTGCGTAATAATTTAGGTCCAAGTTGCACACCTGCTCGGGACAGCAGCTAAGAGCTACTTTATGGTGTTTAAGGCCTTGTACAGCCGTGGAGGGTGTGCATGAATGTGTGTGTGTAGCAAGAAGGTGGTGGTGCGGGGGTTCCCCAGGTCGGGAACTTGTAATGACTTGCCGACGAAACTTTACAAACTCCAGTTTAAGCCCATAATGTATAAAGAATGCGCAATTTTCTAATTGCGAACTTCCCCACCGAATGGGCGTCCCGAAAGTAATGGATATAACTTCTATACACACCATGTATATATATATAAGCAGATATATATATATAGATATAGACGTACATTATATCGATTCCTTCGGTATCCTACTACCACCATCACCAACCGAACACACTTTCCATCCAACTTTGCTCCCGCTGCAAAACTTCGCAACTAACGATAGATCAAACATGCATTCTCCTTAATCGAAACAAAATCAAATATAAAAATCGCAGCAAAAAGAAGTCCATCCTCCTTCACTTCCGCATAAGTTTAACCAATTACCTAGATCAAAGCTTCAGAAGAAAAAATAAGTAAATAATTCTCGAGAACTTTAGCATATTATACAAGAAAATTATATAATAGTTAATTTAACTTTTACTACCTTAACGCCTAAAGTGGTTATGCCGTATATATTCGTCATGGTCTATTGTAGTGATTCCTAAACTGTGCGCCGCGAAAATTGTAGAAAAACTACTGTTAACATAAAGTTCTCTCTAAGATAAACCAATGTTTTGATTCCTATAGTATCGTATAGCTGTCGTGTCCCAGGGTTAAGAAATCCTTGGACACCGTGGATTATCTCGTAGTTATGTCGTTGTGGAGTCTTAGAGGGGTTTATGAATATTAAATGCAATATTCTTAATTAGTATTTATTGTAACATCAGAGTTTTATTGAGAAGTCAACTATAACAACTGTTGATCTCATGGTATTATTAACTAAGAGTTACATTCTGCTCTTAAGTTAGTGTTTACGAAGTAAGTGCTCTTCCTTGGAAGACCAACTTCTCAGTTCGGCCCCTTAGGTAAGACTTACCCTTAGTCTGCCCTCAGACTTTTAGACTCTCTTCCAGACTGACTTTGTATTACATAAACATCCTATTTTATAGTAGGGAATTAACATAGTGGGAGTACAATATTTG